>NW_017732005.1:310583-312761 GCF_001890085.2 Hipposideros armiger | reverse complement strand
TATCATCATGTGGTCCTTGCTTCTTATCCCAACAAAGGCTTTGCAGAGATATGACATCATTACAATATGATGTAGAAGTATCATGTTGAAACTGTAAACTGCCTCAAGCTAATATTTCATGTGGCACCAAAGAGATGTCATTGTGCCTTTTAAATATCAAAATTTAAAAATCAAAAACTTAAGAAATATACTGAAGCACCCCTGTGAGTTTGCTGAGGTTCTACCAGGTACTTCAATGCAGTTTGAGAACCAAGAAATGATTTTCAATGAACAGCCAGAATGATCCATGAATCACTCCAATGAATCGATCTACTTAAATCCCTCCAATGGCCGCACATTCACACTCCACACCCACCCCGCCAACTCTTTACCTCTCTGACCTCTTCTACTTCACTTCCTCTTGTTCACTGCACTCCAGCCACACTGGCCTCCTATCAGACATGCCCCTGCTGTAAGGCCTTTGCTCTTTTTCTTGCTCTGCCGGGAAAGTTCTTCCTCCAGAAACTGCACTGTGTGTTCACTTCCTCCGTTCTCATGTGTTTCCTGACATGCTCAAATGTTACCTTCTTAATGTGGCCTTTCCTGAGCACCTACTCATAATTATGCCCCTGGCCCCTAAATTCCTCCACCTCCTTCTCATGCTTGGTTTTTTTTTGCATGGCCTAAACACACGCACCACACACACAGACAGACACACAACCATGTGCATAACTGTATATGTGTTTGTGTTCTCCAAGAAACAGATGCTAAGATAGAACTAGAAGTGCAAGAGACTGTTCTGGGGAAATGCCCATGGAAGAAAACATGGAGAGAAAGCAGGGAAGAGCTTCAGACCATGATACAGGTCTGAAGTCTGTGAAAGGAGAGGGGGAAGGAAGTAGTGTGTAGGAAAGGCTCCGATTGCAGGATAGGTAGTCTCAGCCAGGTCAGCGAGGAGCCCCGACAACAGGTCTGCACTAGGAGTGGCTGAGCTCCAGGCCCCTCGCTCTGCTCAGTCACTGGAGTGGCTTGGGAAGAGAATGGCCTCACGTGAACATGCAGCGGGCCCTGAGGGGACGTGCAGCAGACGGAGCCCGCTGTTAATATTCCGTGCAGCAGGTTCTCTCTTGAGGGAGCTCTGAGGTGTGTGTGTGTGTCTGTGTGTGTGTGTGTGTGTGTGTGTATTTATATACAAGTATATGATGATGTTATTCACAATAACATAATATAGGTTATTAATTTTATATTATTTGTCTTCTCAAAATATAAGCTCTATACGGACAGAGATTTTTGATTACTTGGTTTTAGAACAACGTTTGGTACATAATAGGCTCTCAATAAATATCTGTTGAATGATGGAGTGAATGAATGAGTGACTAGAATAATGCCTTAAAATCTAATAGTATCATGTTAACATAGTAAAAAAGAGTCTCCAAGAANTCGGGAGCAAAGCCCACGTCGTTCAGGGCCTGAACTTTTATCAGGTATGGAACAAAGGTTGGCGTGCCAGACACAATATATTTGGATACATTTGCCACGACCACAGACGTCCACTCATCATCACCATCTTTCTGGCGCCAGCTCACTTTGTACTGAAGGCCTGGCCCATTAGACTCGAAACCATTCAAAGGCTACAAGAAAAGCCAAACAATTGGAGCTTAGAAAACAGATTGATTGCACAACCTCTTACTGGAACAGCAAAACCAATTCCCAGACTTAAAGTGAGCCCCGAAACACTAAAATACAAGCTTTTAACATATTCTCCAGGGGGCTTTATCTTGCTTTCATTTTTGGTGAGATTCAAAGCTTGTTTGGGTCAACATTTCAAAGGTTGTTAATGTCTATCTTGAAGCAGTCAATACCACATAAGCCTCTCAAACTCTGGCTCCACAGTCAAGGGCAAGTGACTTAAAACATTCAGTGATATAGGTTCTTTATATATTCCTATTTGTGTGACAGTACATCATTGTCTGTTTTACTTGGAGACTGAAACTTGTGAACTGCTTCTTTATTTAAAAAAAGGTTGGCTTGCTATTCTATCCTACTTCTACATATATGTATGTATATAAGTCTGTACAAATATGTATCCATACAAGTATGCATGAATGCATCTATTGAAAATAAGTTTTAAAATCACACAGGTAAATATATATTAGTTTTCTAAGTCCAGGAAATACAGATAAGCCAGAAAAGAAAGAC
>NW_017732005.1:245895-305923 GCF_001890085.2 Hipposideros armiger | reverse complement strand
CCTAAACAGCTAAATCTGGCTAATGCGTTGAGTTCGCTGGAGGGTTTAGCATGAATGAATGAGCATTCTGGTCACAGACACTGAAAACTTCATTGAAAAACGAATACCTTTAAATTACACAAACTCGAGAGGAGGATTCTGCTTAATCTCATCAGAAATATTCTGCTTTACCAGCAGGTGTAAGACATCAACACACACATTTCAAAATAATCAGGTAGTCATCAGAAAGGACTTAGTCTTCCTACAGTATATACCTGAAGGTAATAATAGATTATAGGCTTGTCTTGCTTGAGTCTACTCACTTAAGTATCTTTTCGGTTTCAAGGTTTCTAAGCTTATCTATAATCTAAATTTAGTAAACTCTTCCAGTATCCTAATGGCATGGTCCCTCACCTGAGTTTATTCCCTAGGCTTATGTCATCAAGGAGAGGTGTTGATATTGTTGAATGTGTATTTTGCAACAAAGGCTAATTAAAAGAAAGAGACCTGGGATTAGAAGTTAACTAACCTGATGTCAACACCCAGTTCTGTTACCAGTTGTGGGTTTGAAAAGTCACTTTACTCTCCAAGTCTTGATTTCCTAAAACATAGCCTGGGCATTACAGCACCCGGTTCCCTTCTCCTTTTCTCCTGTGTTAATCGGCAAAATGCATAACTTTCAATGCATCTTCCTACTGTGGTAGAAATTTAAGGTGATTCTTATGGATCTTAAACACAAGATGATAGTGTATTTGCTTACTTAATATACTCAGCAACTAATTAGTGTTCCATACTAGAAGCTGTAACCAAGAATAACTCCAGCTCTGAAGAGAAGAGAATCATAAGACTTTTTTTTATTAGTAATGAAGCAGAGAGTGCCAGCAAATATCCCTGTACTGAATTTCAATTGTACATGATACAGTGCTTCAAAAAATTGTCATTAAGTTTATCTGTGATAAAGCAAATGACACCACATACTTGTAATAGGGCTATTGTTGTCATCGCCTGGGGTCCATGACAGCTGAACACTTTTGTCGAGTTGATCTGTCAATTCTAAATCAAAGGGAGGACTTGGGACATCTGTAGACCAAACACACACATCATAATTAACCATTCATCCTCACGAGGTTCTTCTTTACTTGTGATACTATTTACAGAGGGGACATATTAAAGACACAGCACACTGAGTGGTCAATGAGCATGCAAATGAAATGAAATGGAAACTGCTGAGGCTGCTGGGAACACCCAAGCACACCCAAGACAACCCGTCAATGAGTTCTGCTTGCTTCTTTTTCAAATGAAACTAAATTACTTGTAACGAATACCAGTGAAGTGGGTGTGGATGGTTCACCAGCACTCTCAGTGCGTGTCTTCTCATAAACATGAATGAGTACAGACAAAAAAAATAATGAAGCTTAATTTCTAATAAATGAGAAACATAGAAGAGTAAATACTGAAAAACAAATACAGGCAAATACATGTATTGTTTAAAGAAGACTCAAATGTTCTTTCTGAAACATGCTAAATTATGGATTTGGGCACTCCTGAATATTCATATTTTTAAGGGAATTCTAAAATTGATGCTATACAGGTAGCTCTCAGCATGCATCCTTAGGTGATGCTCAGTACAACAGTCAGTCAGGCACATGGGGAGGTGTGTTTATTCTCAGAGGACACCAAATACAGATACCATTTAGGATGGAAGTGTCCCAGAAGCATGTCCACCTCTTCTAATGGTGCTTCCAAGACCCAGAGAGTTAATGTTCTTCCCTGGGCCTTTTCCTCACCTTGCTCTTGGGGGGTAAGTGTGGCTCTTGGGGGGACCAGAGGCCATATAAAAATATAGGCACTTTTTTCCTATCAGTAAAGAAGCAATAAATGCCTACAAAGGCTAGGTCCTCTATAGCATACTTAATGATACTATGTAAAACCCAGCTGAGTTTACGCCACAAAATTAATTTGTGTATTTAGATGCTGAATAAAGATGAGGGTTCTTTAATAAAAAAATTTCTGGAAATAATTTCGGATTTATTTTCCAGACTCAGAAAAGTCACACAAACTGGAAGTGCCCTCCTTTTGGTCTTTCTACAGTGGTTTATTTTTTGTTAACACATAGTGAGTTGGTTTTAGCTGATACAAAGGTCAAATGTTGTTCTAAATATCCATTGCTTTCTTATGTACATTTCTTGAAAATGGGACCCCAAAACAACATTTATTTTTCCAAAACAACTATTAATAGACTGAAATAAAAATCTAATTTGTGGACTGATATTTGAAATACATGTTTCATTCTGTAAAATGTAGATGATAGCTTTTAAAAAAACACTATGCTACTTTATAAGGGCATTATATCAAAGAGGGACTCTTATCAAATGAAATGACTTTATAAACACATGAAACATTTAGAAAAGAGTGGCAATATAGTCAGTGAAAAGTTCCAGAGTTATAATGAAAAAATGGTTTACAGCCGTAAAGGAGAAACACAACAGAACATATGACAGAGACCCTTTCCTTAAAGAAACACAATGATGTGACAGAGAAAAGAAAGTAATTAATTTCTGTAAATGTGAAATTGTTTGACAGAATATAGAGAAATAAGACTCATTAGTTTACCGTAAGTGGGAGCTGGAGTTGGAGTAGGAGCTAGAAATGACATTAATATAAAGGATTTTAATCACAATTAGTAATGGAAAGATATAAGATAGCACAAGAAGACAAAGATTGAACATGATTAAGATTATAAAACTAAGATATTAAAACTTAGCTGTGAGACATGGCATTGATAAACATGCGGTAACAATTTAGGGAGAAAAAACTTCAAATTTTAACTAAAAGTAGATTATTTTTCCCAGTTTTCTTATAAAAATATTGTTAATATGCATAACTGACATTTTAGTCCAGTGCTGCAACAGAGTATATGTATACTGAAATTATCGCCTCATAGGCATCTTTCAAATAAGAAAAATGTGGGTGTTTAACTCACCTATAAAATTGTAAAACTATAACAAACAAACAGTTACTATTGACAGTTTCCCTTTCAGCCTAACACAGGGCAGCTGGTTGTGCTGTGTGCATTCCAGTTCTTACCCACAACGCCAAGCACAGCACTGGCAGACACGGTGTCCAGCGTGGTGTTGGCCACACAGGTGTAGGTCCCGCCATCATCGTCACCCACATCAGCTACCACCAAATGATCCTTGTCAACAGTGAATCTGTGAATAAAATACATTCAGAGCAAATGAAGTGGACATCCAAGCACACCTGATGATTGCTTTACTGGTGTGACAGAAACTGTTAACTTGATAAAAGAGAAAGATGACAAAGATTTGCAGTACATTAGAGCTAAAATCTTATACACTACATATCACTTTGATAATGATTAAAGTTGGAAAACAATCAGAATGAATTAGAACCTTGGGTTAGGAGGGCTTGTCAAGTTATCTGGTCTGATGGTGGCCAACCACGCCCCTGGAGTTTTAAAAACTTCCTTAGAGATCAGGGCCATCCAGAGGTGAGGTGGGCAGCTCCAGTTACCTCACTAGAGGGCGATCCTACAGCTTCTACTGCTAAGAAACATTTGCACACCATTCAGCCAGCTTACTTCTAAAAATGTATATATTTTAAAATAATTTACCATGTACTGCAGAAATTTTGTGTCACTCTGCCACGTATATAAGCTGTCATAGGATTAAGTAAATGCACTAGAAAGTATCACTAGAAACAGAAAGATTTATGTCAGCAATCACCAGTAAGAGTTCTCCAGAGGTTACTTGTGGGCATGAAAAATTACTCGGTAGGTCAGAAATTCACGTAAATAGGATTCATGCAAGGTTTTAACAAGGCTGCATAAATCATTAACTGTCTTCACAGGGAACTTCTAAGTTAAAGCTTTAGCCGACTTAACCCAAAGGTCATTTCTTCCTATTTTCTTCTCATCTTTATCAACTCAATCTCCCCAAATACAACTGAACAGCTGAAGCATAGGACTACTGGGTTGTCGGAAAAGTCATGACGTAATTTTTCTACGTTTTTCGTTGAAAAATGGGTCATGACTTTCCGACAACCCCATAGATGGAAACTCTGGGCACCTGGAGGAAAAGGCCACACAGTTCTCTCAGAGGCCATTAACAAGCCACAGGGCACCATTTAGGTATGTGGCAAGCAAACCACAGTAACCACAAGCATACAGCATTCCTTCCAACAGGGGGCGATGCCTGTAGCCGCACTCAACTAAAATTCACACCTTCAACTCTGTACTTTGTCAAATTGAAGGCCCCACCTGAAAAACAGGTACCACCTTTCTTCCATTCCAAGGTAACGGGCTGCCGCATGCTCAGGCTCTTTCAAATGCTTTTTAAAATTCCTTTTCCTTCTCTTTATATTGGCTTTAAGTACAATCAAAAGAAAACTCCCTATCCAAATAAAAACCGGTGTCCTTTACAATACTGACAAGGATTCAGGCGCACTCTGGAGATTAAAGAGATCCTATTTCTGCATATTTGTAGAATGGTAATGAAAACATCTGAGACTTCACCGCACAAGGCAGAAAACAATGGACGTCGCCCAAGGCCCAAAAGGTTTTTCCTATCCTGAATTACACAGGAGACCAACACACAATGATAGACAAATATTCTCAGGGTCTTATTTCAATAACTGGATACCTTTTTAGGTACGAACATTTCACAGCAGGGAGGAAACGCATATCTATTTTGGAGAGAGCAGACTTCAGAAACTTTAAAAACATCAAGGTTAAGTCATTATACAATAAACCTTTAGTTCAATAGCAGCTTAAAGAGAGAAGGAAGAGAAAGGAACAAAATCATCTTCAAATACCTTCCGTCACTGGGCAGCTCACGGTCATCCTTCAGCCACGTGACAGTGGCGAGTAAGGTGTGGTCGTGTTTCACTTTGCATTCAAACGACACTGTGCTCCCCCTCTGCACAACAGCATATTCAGGCTGTTTAATGATCCTAGTGGGATCTGAATTTTAAAGTTATTGTTATTCATTGCCAAAGCTGGAGAATTTGCTCAAAGTCACATTGTTCTTGAAAAAAATTCCGCCACCTCTGCCTTACCTTTGATTTCTAAGTTAACTTCATTATTTGCCATTCCTAACTTATTCCTTGCAACACATGTATAAGTCCCTGTACTCTCCTTTTGGGCCACAGGAATTCCCAAAGTTCCATTTTCATGAAAAACATAAATATCTTCACTAAGAGCACCACCTTCAGCTCCTTTGAACCTTCATCATGGAAATAATCACAAGGAGAAATAGAACACATCATAATTGGAAGTCAGACATGAAATGCCACGTTCAAGGTCAATACACCATGATCTGCATTACAGCGTCCAGTTCAGAAATGTGTGGAATCTGCACAAGAATAGTGCATGCCTGTAAGTTAGTGGAGTGAATGTAAAGACAGGATGTAAAACTGGAGGATTCAATGATACACGACGCACGAAGAATTAGGGTGACAGTACAAAGTATTTAAATTTTAATTTTCATTACGAGAGCTTCGTAATTTAAGAAACACATTACATAATTCAATCTCTAAATAAGTGATAAAGTAGGCAAAATGAAGGCTGCTCTTTTTGACATTTCCTCCTTACTGTGCTGCATTTGTAACTCCATCTGAAGGCGACAGTTCTAAAGAGATTTTGATTTCAAGATTACAAGGGTTGTATTTTTGAAAGTATCAATGAGAAAATATTCAGGGAAGGAAAAAAAATAAAGCATGTATGTAAAGCATGTGTACTTTCAGCTACCTGGTTAGTGTCAGAAGTGAGGATGGATGAACAGGATTGAGGCTAAATCAACCTGGACTGAGTGTTAACCTGCCCCTTTCACTAGGTAGTCATCTGCACGGAGCAGCCACGCTTCCCTTCTCTGTAGTTGAAGTGGAGTCCTGGGGACATCATCCTTTAGTCCTATGCCCGTCTTTAATCTTACGTCAGTAGGTAGAGCCCTGCACAGTGTCTGGCATCTGATAGGCGATCAACACATGAATGTTCCAGTTGTCTTTCACTCATTCTTTCTGAGCTGTCGCCTGTGCTAGCCTGGGTTCTTCCAGCTCATGCTAAATAAAGTAAGCAAGCTAGGAGGATGGATAGAGCTTAATCAGGAGTGTTATATGAAAGAGGGTGTTTTAAAGTGGGGAGGAGAAGGACACAGGAGAGCTTGGCTGGATCTGAGTCAGGAGGTTCAGGTGGGCGAGGTACTAAAGATAAACACTGGTAATAACAGATTCTGGTCTTCAGTTTATCGAACCTCTTCCCCACCCCAGATGATTTTTTATTATCAAGGAATGCCCCCCAACCAATCCCTGCAGCTAACATTCATGAGGTCCCAGGTGACGTCCACGGCATTGTAAAGCACAGCAACCTTAAGTTTCTCCAAAAATAATTACATCTCTGTGGTGCACAAAGTGTATTGCTAGATAGATTGTACATGTGAAAGTATTTAGCACAGAGCAAGTAATTGATAAATACAGAGGGTGCCAAAAAATGTATACACATTTTAAGAAAGGAAAAAGCTGTATTAAAATCGTAATACTCAATATATACTGATAACAAAAGATGAATACAAGTCACGTGTATACATTTTTTTGGCACCCCCGGTATTTGTGAATAAAGTTAATTAATACGATGGATTCTACGCTGCCTTTTCTCTACTTGTTCTCTGACTAAAACCCAACATATTGAGTAATTTGAAGGCTTTCGTGGATGTAACTACTAAAAAGAAATAGGACCAATACTTACCACTCAATTGTGGGTAGAGGAGACCCAAAGAAGACACAGTCTAGTAGAGCAGGCCTGTCTGCAATGACCTGATAGAGTGTGTTTGCAGGTGTAAGGATTCGTGGTGGCTCAGCTGAAAACATTTAAAATATATAAAGTAAATATTAAAATCAAATAGACATTTAGGCCCGCTGTGTGTTTTACTGCATTTTGCTTGAAGGCCATTAGAGTTTATGGTAAAGCACAATCAGCATGTCTCTGCCTTATGTTCTCTACAGGTGTGACACTACCAGTCACTCAAGGTGGAAAAATACAAGTCTTCTCCCTGTGCCGCGTGCCCCACCTCCTGCTCAGGCGCAGTATTTTAATAACTGATTTATTTATGTGTCTCCTCCTACACTGTGAGTCCCTGGAGGGCAGGGAGTGAGACGTGTATTGCTTTCTCCCCAGAAACTCGCACAGTATTTGGCACAAAAATCATGGGTAAGTACATTTTGGCAGACTGGCTGGCCCATTACATCCCCAGGGTTTTGATGATGGAGATGGGTGGGTGGGAGTGATGGGAACACACAAGCCAGCAGAAAAACCCAGACTGCTGATGACGAAAAATCAGATCCAGAAAGAAAAACTGCTTCTTAAACATCCACCAATATCTTAACTGCTCAGCTCTCTTCTTTTGATTTACTGACCTTCATTTTTAGCACAAAGGAAAAATACCAAGTATTGGTTAGCTTCCTAACTTTAATTTTGTTTGAAAGGGAGCCAACTACATTTAAAGAGTTGAAATATAATTCCCTGGTACCACAAAAACAATTCTCACATAAACTTTGAACAAATTTGGTATTTTGGTAGCTTTGTTCATTATAAGAAATACAGTATTCACATATACTATTTCAGAAAATCTTTGAGTACATCATAGCTTTCTAAGCACATTATTATGAAGTAATAAAGAAATGCACATCTGGGATTTGGATAAAGGCCAAACATTATGATTAATGATTTATTTTCAAAAAATTAGAATCATGAAACTGTTAAATTTGTCAGTTTCTAAGGATGGAACAGCAGTAACATTCCGTTACTAACGGCAGACCAGTGCTCTTCTCCTGTTGAAGGCTGTGCCACTTAATCTACCTACCTGTGAATGGAGCAGCCTGACTATTTGATTATTTCTACAGGGAAGAATGTTCCATTATAAAAAACTGTGTTATGAAGGAATGTTAAGAACAGGGTTTTAGGGCAAGCTTTGTATCTGATTCATCTTCCCTCATCCCTTACAGCTCCAAGTGCTGTGCTTTGCACACAGCAGATGCTCTATACATTTTTGCTGAATGAATGGAAAAGAACAGAAGTCATTAATTTAATTTGCCATGTCTTTAATAAACGAAGAGCTTACCCAGCACATTTACAAATGCATTTGCCAGTAAATATCCATATTCGTTAGAGGCATTGCACTGGTAGACGGCACTGGATCTTTCTTGAACATTTGAAAAAATGATGGTGTCGCCATCTATTTTTCTGCTGGGGTCATCAGGGGCAACTGTTTGGGTGTAAAAATAAAAAAATATATATTTATTCTTCTTTGCTTAGAAGATGTAAAGCTTGAGGTCTACATTATAGTAAGTAGAAGAGAAACACACACTGATTTAGGTATATCCAGTAAGAAGGACAATACCAAGAACCCAGGCAGAAGCCATAATTTTTATTCTTCAGAATTTAGTTATCACTTATCAGCCTAGGTGTATACTCGATATTCATTTATTCTTAAGTGGATTGAGTCTGTATGACTGAATATTATTTTGAGGGATGCAGGAACAGAAAAGCACAAGTTCAGTGAAAATGGCAATATAAATTCAGGAAAACATTGCCTTGTTCACATAGAAACTGTGGTTATTTATGAGGAGGAAAGTTAATTATCAAGAGCAGACAGTAAAAGCTAGTCAAAAAATATACAAACCCTCTACCTCATTCAAATCTGTATTTTAAGATTCTTTTATTGATCTAACCAGATAAATAAATCAGTAAATAAATAAATATAGTCCTAATAATCAAATGTGAAAATATTTATTTTCCTGCTTTGAAAATTCCTGAGGGTGATATAGAAATAAATTGTGTAAAATTTCTCTTAAAGGTACTTAAAATTTCTCAAGTACTTTAAAAAAATGTTAAGACCGGGATTGGTCCTTATTTAAGTGGAATGGAACTGGACGGGTAACATAATATGTGAGAATTTGGTCCAGGGCATGCCCAACAATTTGGAAGTGCTACTGGAGATAAATTCCTTTTTGTGAATACTAAACCTGAGGCTGTGACCTTACATTGCTTTAAAAGTACACTAAAGGGGATACTGGTATGTGTCTGGGCCTGCTGATCAAAATCAAAGCTAAATACCAGCACTCTTTCTCTTAAACTGCTCTTGCAACTTGAACCACTTAAGTAGACTTAACTTTCATTCTAAACAACATCTTTTCTCTATTTTATTTATTTATTTTATTTTTTTATTAGTTTCAGGTGTACAGTGCAGTGGTTAGCATGTATATAATCTATGAAATGTTCACCTCAGTAAATCCAATACCCATCTTATACCCCACATAATCTTTACATTATTGATTATATTGCCCATACCGTATTTCACATCTCCATGACTATACTTTGACTACCAGTTTGTACTTTCTAATCCCTGCACCTTCTCCCCCCATCCCCACCCCTGCTATGGGGTACAATTAAAGGTCTCCAAGTGTTAGGCTCTCCTGCTGCCTCCTAGGACAGAGGTCAGGGGACAGGAACCATGGTGTCCATGGCCTTGGCCTGGGACACTTCCTGTCTGGTCCTGGGTTCTACTTCCGCCTCTTCCCAGACACCGCAGGTCACGTAGTAAAATCAGATCTTTTTGGCACCAGCTCTCTGCAACTCTGCTCTTTTTTTCCTGACTTCTGCGGGTTGTTTAAACAATAGTTTACATGGTTTTGGGAAAATTCCATATTTAATACAGTCTTTTTTTTTTTTCTTCAAGAAAAGTTTCAAGTAACCTGGCCAGTCCTGTGGGACATTCAGATTAGAGCCCAGGCAGTTTCTGAGTTAGTTCCCCTAGCTTTATAAAGCAGCAGGTTCCAGGTCTGAAACGCACAGTCACAAATCAATAATGCTGTACTCTGCTAACAACACCGCAGTTGTACCCCTCTCTCTCCCTGATCCTTCTCCTTTCATAGCACTACGTGCCTTTGGCAGCCAGAGCCTACAGAGGTGGGAGGAGTGTCAGTGACCACAAGTCAGGAATGGGGATGCTATGTATCTGGTAGTATGGCCTCCTTACAGTGTCTCTGCTGTGTGGCACCTGCCGGGGACATGTGGCATCTGGCGGGGATACAGCAGAGGCACAGCTGTCCCCTGCCTCACCTACAGCAGCTGGTCCACCCAAGGTTTCTGCAGCCTCTTAGGTGGAAGGTGTTGTCAGCAGCCAGCTTGTGCTGCCAGCTTCCTTCCGGGGTGCAGCCTAGGCCCCCGCGAAGGTGGGGGTCCTTACCATGCCAGTGCTGTGCGGCCATATGCTGGAGCAGGCTTTGCTCGTTCCTGCCCCCCTCTGCCTCTCTGTCATCCTTCCCACCAGACCCACCATCGCTGGATGCCGCATGGGGGGCACGACTCAGCAAATGCAGACGAGAAACAAGCCCCAGTCCCCTGGTTCCAGAACGGTCCCGATCTTCGAAGGCAATTCTGTTTAGGGGCCTCCAAGTTCGTGGGGCAACTATCAAGCAGGGTAGAAAGGGGAGAGGCACAGGGCTCCTTGAACGTTTAGCAATGTTTTGACAGTTTTCTTCTCACTTACTCCTTATGTTGGATAAGGGGGAGTCCACACATGTAGGGTTCATTTTGAACTTAGCTGTTTATGACTTAGTGTGTAGCCAAGAGGCCACTCAGGAAAAGCTGTAGATGGACCAGCTGGTGAGGCCGAGGGTGGAGAGCAGTGGTATCTTGCAGTTTTATTGTGCGGAGAGCGATGGGGGGCCCCATCAGGTGCCTCAGACTCATCACCCCTTGGTTATGAGACTGGATTCCAAGTAGCAATCCATACACATGTAGCTCAGCCACCAAATACAGAGAAAGACATCTTCCAGGGATGCTTCACATGACCTTGGCGTCTACATACAGCCCCTGCTCCCGGCCCCACGGGGCCCCCGTCTGCTGCCAGGCCACAAGGTCTTTCTGTCCTTGCTTGTCCACCAGAGTGACAGCTCTGAGGGACACCAGACATCGGGGGGTCCTGGATCTGTAGGCACCGTAGAATTCGGATCCTAGCTTAGCCTCCTGTTTTTCTTCTAGTGGGGACTCAACAAATACTTTGGGGATAGAAGAAATGAACTTATGTGGAACATAATTTGAGCGATTTTGTTCCAACTCTTTCTGCTCTGGACCTAATCAGGTGATTTGGGGGTACGGAAGAAGGGCCTAACTTGTCTCCCAGGAGCACTGTGCTGTGCCACCCCCTCAAAAAATGTAGGCCTTTCACTGTTGATCCTCCCCCAAAATACTTCATTTAAAGCAGAGTATCTATGAGTGCATTTTCAAAACTCTTACTACAACTGGAGTGACGAGGTTCCCTGAGAGGCGCTGCCTATGATGGGTTTGCAGGACAACACGCCGAGAGAATCAGGAGGGAAAGATCAGCTTCATTACCTAATTTCCTCTTGTTCTTGTGTCACTGGCCCACCTCCATCTCAAAGTTCCCTGCTTATGAGTGCATTCTGGCTGCCAGCGCCAGGATTTCTCTCTCCAGCACTCCCTGGCTGCCTGCTTTTCCCGCTGAGGGGCTGGATGGCAGCCGCTCCCACTTAGCTTCAGTGAAGCCAGATCTCAGGTGCAGGGTTAAGGTTAATCTCCCGTAAATGGGCAGATCCTCTGAGCTGCAGAGTGCGGGGGTGAAGTGCTGAGCACACTCCTTTCTTTATCGCCATTCTGTACGCATTCGTGAGAAAATCAGGTATTGTCCCATAAAATGTTTTTTTTTGTTGTTGTTTTTTGTTTTTAGTTTTGGGCTTTCTTCCACTTTTTCTCTCCACGTTCACTCATATGCCTCTGAGATGGTAACAGCTTCCCAACGCACAAGCACAAAGTACTCTGCAGTTCTTCCTGATTCTGATCATGGTTAAAATTGGGAGCGGGAACATCCAAACCCCATTTGCTGGCCTGTTTAGAATCTGTTTTCTCCCAGAAGCACATTTCCTTTTACAGTAAACTCAGGCTGTGGGTTTCAGAGTGCAGTCACGCACCACTTACCGACGGGGACCTGTTCTATCATTGATCGAAATGTCACTGTGCTGCACGTGACTGCATCTGATAACTACTGAGTGACACAAATGCTCCCAACAAATACTCACAAAACAAGGTGCTCTTGGTCAGTCCAGGCCCACGGTCATGTGACTTTGATGATTGAGAAACAAGTATGTGTGCCAGTTCAAATCTGCCAGCAGTGTTTAGATTCATGTTAGGGTAAATAAAGACTATTTCCAGAAAGCCAGTTTCAAGAACCTTTTGGTTGTGTCAAAGTAGAACCACTTTAGATTCTGGCTCGAAGGCAGTGGAGATCCAAGCTGCTCTTATCAGAAGCCTGAAGGTCGTCTTTATCGTGAGTAAAGAACATCTTTGCAAATTACGATGCTTTGACGGGAAGGTGAACCTGAGGCTGGGTTTTAAACACAAACTAATTTTCTCTCTTTCTGAGTACAAGAGAGGGTCTGAACTCCCATAAGGGAAAAACAGTCCAAGATTCTCCTGTGGGCAGCGCTGGTGGTGAGCAGGGTCAAGAGAATGGAGATCGGTGGGCTCTGTGGATGACCATGGCTGTGAACTTGGGGCAGAGCGGTATACTATCCATGTCCAGTTCTCTCATCCTTTGCTGCAGTCTCCTCCTACTCTCCTCAGGCATCCAAGTGAGTTTTGTAAACTGGTCTCAGCTGTGATTAGGAGGCTAATGGAAGGGTCTGTGGCAACGTTTGGGGGGACAGTTATGGGCAGCAGAATGGCAGTCTGGAACAGCTGGCTGAGGGAAAGAGCCAGGAGAGGTCCAGGGAAGATGGCAGAAGAGGTGAAACACAGCAGCCAGGATGGTGTAAGAATTGCTCAAGGATGATCTCAGCAATACTTGGGGAGGGAAACTCGTCAAAGATTGAGCGTTCCACTTATGACCACGGTCAGAGGATGTGCTCTTCTCTGGGTATTAAATGGGACTGTGACCTCTGAAGCTTGGAGAACTTGAGAACATCTGGTCTATACTCAAGAATGACAGCTCTTTAAATAAGACAGCCATGTTTCTGATCCTTGTCATAGCCACTGGCTCTGTTATTCCTAGCCTTCCCACCCATCTCCTCTGACTCCTGTGATGTTTCCACAAACCACTTCACATTTTGAACAAAGAAGATAATCTGAACTTTTCAGTGACGTTTATATCTGATCTTGTCATTCTTCCTACGATTCATGTAAAAAACCAAAGAAATATTCCCAAGTCCCAATTAACATACCATTATATTAATAGTACACAATATTCAGTTATAATAAACATCTAAAGATAGTAAGATAAAAATCTAAAGGTAATTTGGTGTCTGTTTAACTTACACATGGCTTCCTTCCTTAACCTAAATTATTTTATCACCATTTTGTTCCCTGTTGAGATATAGCTATGCTCTGAAAATATACCGCAACTGAAGCTAGCTAGTCAAGGAAACTTACTTTCTATTGGAACTCCATTTGATAACCAGCTAATTCTGGGTTTGGGGTTGCCGTTAGCTCTGCAGATTAGGGCCCCATCCTCTCCCGGGGACAGCACAAGATTTTGAGGTGCCATGATCCAGTATGGAGCCGCTTTATTGAAGAAAGAAAAAAAAATTGAATCAAATAAGTATTTTAGCAAATTTAGTATACTGAACTATTTTAAGAATAAAAGTATTTTACAAAACATTTGTTAGCTTAATTTTCTAGAGTGAAGACATTTATAAGTGATGCTTCAAAGAATCCTTCAGATTTTCAAAAGAATGTTTAAAGCAACTCACTGACACCTATGCATTATTTTTAGACTTTTTTGATACAAATACCATCTCATTTTACATTAAATTAATCAGACATCAAAGAGGTGACAGATTTATCTAAGGTTGTAGTGCAATTTACAGGTAAGGATAGGGCTAAAACACATGAATTTAAATATGAGCCCCATAGAATATATGTAATTATAAAATTAGGAAGCAATTTAAAAATCTTTGCATTTTTGCAAAGTTGCAAAGTTAGTGTACAAGTACAGTGTTCCCACAAGCCCTTCACCCAGCTTTCTCTATTAACACCTTATGTAACCATGGCACAGTTATCAAAACAAGAAATTAACATTGGTACAGCACCATTAACTACACTACAAACTTCACTATGTCTCCCCAGCTTTTCCACTAATGTCTTATTTCTGTCCCCGGACCTTGTCCCGGACACCACATTGCGCTTATTTGTCACATCTCCTTACTTTGTTTCCTCCAATCTGACAGTTTCTTGGTCTCTCAGTGTCTTTTACGACCTTGCGACTTTTAAAGAATACGGATCAGTTATTTCATAGAACATCTTTCAACTTGGGTTTGTCTGTTTTTTCAGGATTAAACTGAGGCCTGGGGTGATGGGCCCTCTGATTACATCATATAGGGTGTACATGATATCAACATGACTTATTACTGGTTGTGTTAATCTTGATCACTTGGTGAAGGTGATGCTTGCTAGGCTTATCCACTGTAAAGTTACTATTTCTCTGCTTCCCACACTCCATGAGAAGTGAGTCACTAAGTCCAGCCCACACTCAAGGGTAGGGAAAGTAAGCCCCACCTCCTTAAGGGAGGAGTAGTAAAAAAATGTGTACCCATATGTTAAAACCACCTCAGTGATTAAGTTGTTGTTGTTTTTTTTTTTGGTGGGGGAGAAGAAATACTTTGAGGCTATGCAAATATCCTGTTTCTCTTTACATTTTCATCCACTAACTTTAGCATTCATCACTGGTTCTTGCCTGCAGCAGTTATAACTGTGGGATTCTAATGGTGATTTTCTCTTTCCCTCATTCTTTCTACATTTATTAATTGGGATTCTTCTGTAAGGAAGATTTGAGGGAGTGACTTTTTAACCTGATTTAGATAAACTATAAATGGTAATGAGAAGAGATTCAAGGTACCATGAATGTTGACATAAACTTACATTTACTATTATTGAAAAATACCAAAGACATACTAATTCAAGATTTAGGGCTACTCAGGAAGGCAAGAGCAATGCATTTTAAATAATGGCATACCTTTAACTGTGACAGAAATGGTATGATGGATTGCTCCTAATGCATTTTTTGCAATACATTGGTAATTTCCAGAGTCTGCTTCTGAAACCTGAGTGATCTGCAGAGTTTTCTGAAAATTCCTATAAAATGTTCGGTTGATGGGAAGTGTTCCATCTTCTTTTATCCAGTATATAACGGGGGTAGGCCTGATAAAATAAATAAATAATGATGTTACAAAAAAATAAGTTTACCTAACTTTTTTTTGAGGATGAATTTTCCTGCAAGTTTATAACAAATTCGTTATATAAAGATCATGAGAAATACATAGATACTTCAACTACCATCACAGTTTTATAAATAATGCTCAAAACCTTATATTTAAGGCTGTAAGCTACCATTACACATAAGCAGAACTAATATACTAATTTATGGCACATCATAAACTTTGACTTCAGTGATGCAATGAGAATGCTAGCATGAGTTACCTTACTGAATGGACCTAATTATTTTCTTCAAAGTCCTGATCAATGAGGCACTCCTGGAAAATTTTACATGAAGGTACTATGTCAATCAAAAGAATTACCATGGAATTAATGATATCAAGTTATAATTTTTTATCAGCTAGGTTTTAAAATGCACAGAGAAAGAGATGATATACATATTTGTGCCCATGAACTTTTACACACATTTCCATATCAAATGAGCAACTTTTCTATTTCATAGCAGGTTATCTGATGATGTAAATGAAGTGATGAGAGAAATAGTATTCTTTTCTTAATTTCATTATTAGTGATATTTTAAAATGTTATACAATTGATAAGAATAGATCAAACGCATGGATTACTTACACTATCTCTCACCTGTGTTTCTTACTAAATTATGAAATATAGGGACAGAAGAAAAACCATAACACAGACTTGGAGCTAAAAGATCTGCTTCCAAGTCCTAGCCATGTCCCTAAATTGCTCTGACCTTGGATTCCTGACCAATTTGAGCCTCAGTTTCCTTAGTTGTCTTAATGGGGATGATAATGCTTGACTTGATTAAGTAGCTTTAGAAGGTTTTCATGAGGATTAAATAAAAATCCATTTGACACAAACATTTACTTATCACTGAATTATAGACCAAGCACTGAGTTGCGTGTTGGGAAGATAAAGACGAAAAAGAGTGGTCAAAGCCCTCAAGAATATCACAATATTTGTAATTAGAAAAGCAAGTGGGATTAATTGATGGTTTTCAGAATTGATTTTGGCTTATTTGGTTGAATAAAAGTAATTGAACATATATATATATATATATATATATATATATACATAACATATATCTATATATAAAACATATATATCTATA
The DNA here is from genome assembly GCF_001890085.2 of Hipposideros armiger. Classification (NCBI taxonomy): domain Eukaryota; kingdom Metazoa; phylum Chordata; class Mammalia; order Chiroptera; family Hipposideridae; genus Hipposideros; species Hipposideros armiger. Next base: position 289,574 of record NW_017732005.1, on the reverse strand, counting down.
TATAAAACATATATATATAAAACATATATATATATTTGATGAAATGACTTCTAAAATAAGATGCTGTCAACATAGAAAATGTAAAATCATTTTAAAAAGTTGAAGATACTACACACATGTAGCATACTATGGCGTTTCCTTATAGTCAGATTAATCTGCATCTCATATGGTCTGGAGACGAGAGGGTGATGCGGATAAAAGCATGAGGCCATACCTTCACCAACCCAGGAATTGTTCTTGATGCCCAGTACTCCACTGAGCAGGTGCTAAGAATTAGAAATATTTTGATTCTATGAGTCTTACACTTGTCATTTGTAAGTGCTATCTTTCTTTGTTTTATAACATTCCAACATTTAAAAAAATTTTTGTACGTTTTATGAAATTTCCAAATACTGACCATATTCTAGTTTTTTTATATAATATATCATTGTGGGAAGGGGAAATCACTAAATTGTGAGAATGGGTACCTCTACTTCCAAAAGGTTGAAGGTTGGTAGAGTAACCCACTTTCTAACACAATGATGATGAAAATTGCAAGGGTTTTGTTTTTTGTTTTTAATTCTGGTGGGAAAGATATATACTTAATATATCTTTAAGAGGGTTTTTGTTTTTTGTTTTTCTAGTTTTCAGTTGCTTGAGGAACTGGAGTGTGTAGTGTGATTTCGTGACATGGCCAGAAGAGGTTTCCACATGTCTCCTGCAGTAAAGTTAACTCCTGGAGGCTGATTCTGTGAAGGAATGTGAGACGATGGAGTTAGCAGGTCAAGGAGAGCACAGGTCATGACCTGTGATCACAGCATGTTTCTGAGGTTCTAGCAAATGTTTGCAGCAAATGTGCCCATACCGATAGTGCTTGTTCTGTGCCAGGCATAAGAGGAGACTATGCAGAAGCTTGCCTCTAATGTGTACCCAATGAAACAGTTTTTCTTGTATCTGAGCGAGGAAGACTTCCCTGCAACTCCTGTCAAGGGCCCATGGGTTCTGGGGTGGCATCAATTTTGAGGTGCGATTAGATGAGACATTTGCAAAGAAGCTGGGCTCGTGACTTCCCAATAGGAAGTAGTGGAAGGGACAGTGTGACAGTTCCAACGCAGGTCCTAAGAGGTCACATGTGCTTCTGTTGTTAGGAAAATAAGCCTGGGCTAGACTGCTGGAGGGATGTGAGAAACTCAAGGCCAAGAGCTCAGCGATCCTCCATTCGATCAGCCGCAGACCCTCAGAATTGCGAACCGTAACTGAGCCACCTAGCAGACCTCTAAGCTGGCTCAACCGAAATCAGCCACACCTACACCATTATAACACAACTTCCCTGCAGACCTGCAGACAAATGATCAATGATAAGTAGCTATTGCCAATAAGCCACTAAATTTTGAAGTGGTTTGTTACACACAGTAGCAAAACTATAATTATAGCAGTCATAAGGTCATTACTGATATTTACTTCAAGAGAAACACTATTATACTATCAAATATTTTAATAATATGAGAGTCATATGACCTATTTTAGAAATAATTATCAGATTTCTCTTGATGCAAGACATGACTCTTCCTGTGATATTAATACTTCTCTACCAATTTATTATTTTTATAAGAAATGTACATCAAGACAGAAAGTGTTAACTCACAGTCCTTCTGCAATGCACTCTAGGGAAAGGACATTTCCTCTTAATTCCTCTTTGTTACTTGTGTTACCTTCTGGAGTTAAAAATGTTGGTGGCCTCTCTCTATTTGATTTAGCTGCAAAGGAGAAAATCAATATGCATTAGAAGTTATGAATATGTATTTCTAGAAACATAGTCACTGTCTAAAAAATCTAATCCCTTTTGAAACCATTTAACATTGTGGAATTTGTTGAACTACAACTGCATACTCTCTGCCTTACAAATAGCAGTTGCTCACTCGGCCAGAAAAAGAAACAATTCTGGTTGCAAGAGCACTAATAGTAAGGACTATTTTCCTTTTGCACATTTCTTTAATGTGGGTTACATTTTTATGAATTTTTTGTAGTTAGGCAAATTTTCAAAATGTAGACATGGAAAGAAAAATCATGTTCTCAAACTATCTGTCATTTAAAGTTAGTGCTCAGGTCAAAGCAAAAATTAACTGTCTACCTTTTGGAAGATGCCAGATTTTTCTGAAAAGTACAATAATGGAAGGTGTATTAAGGTTTACACTAGGGATGATATTATAGTCAGTTCCACTGATTAACCATGGAGAGAAATCTGTAGTGGACATCTAGAATACCAAAACCCCCAAACTGCAAACAAAACTAGCAAGTCACTGACAGAGGTCTGGCAAATTGTGTCATAAATTAAGAATAGAAATTGAAATTGGTTTCCTCAGTGAAAAAATAAAGAGGGCTGAAGTCAGAGATCTCAGGGAGATTTACACAGGCCACCTTCTTTTTTATGGAGACGTTGCCTAAATGTGACCTTATCTTCTGACGGCCTCTCAGAAAAACTTAAAGTAGAAATCATACTATATTAAGGTTCTATAGGTCTTTACAATTTTGAATACTTTAATGCATTAACTATTCGATGCTCACAAAAAAATAATGAAAGGTAATATATCAATTATTCTCATTTCTCAGAAGAAAAAACTGAATACCAGAGACGGTATTACTTGAAAAAAATTAGAGTTTTCCTAAGATTTTAGAGATAGTAGAGGAAACCTTACCCCTCTGAAATCGCTTTGGGAATGGTTTTGAGGCCTATATTTTTCAGTAGTATATTAAAGTGAAATAAAGTAAGACAGGAGTTGTGGCATGTCTACTCTGGTCGTGGATAATACCTTGATGTTTTTTACTTCATATCTCAAAGGCAAAAAATTAATAAGATAATTAAGAAGACCCCATATCTAGAACCCATAATTTTCATTGATTGACTATGTACCTGACAGCCATACTTCCCTTAAGGAAATCAAATTCTTTTCTTTTTAAAAGAATGAAGTTAAATGCTCTATTTTAAAAAAAATTACTGCCACTCAAGATAGTGACTGGATTTGAAGCAAAACTAAGAGAAATACTACTGCTAATTACGTGATATTGATGATGTCATATGAAAACAGATGGGAAATGTGATGACTTACTATCAAAATCCACTTAATTTGAGTTGTTAAAAGTTACTAAGACTTTGATGAGTTGGTATTCTAACAGGTTAATGCAGCCTGCCAATACTTATATTTAGTTCAAGAGAAAAATGTATGAACAAGACAAAAAATGAAAAATATAATCCTGAATATACATGAAAGATTTTTTTCCAAATCATGTGAAATGGTTATTTACATGAAAACAGCTACAATAATTTTAATTATTATACATACAACATGGAACATGTTTTAGTGACATGTTTGCAAGCTTATAAATTTCAGAAGAAACACACATTTATTCTGGTGGTACTAAACATGTAACTAAAAATTTCATTAAAAAAATAAGGTTAAATAGCCATGGAGGTGAAGTTAGTGAACTAAATTCTACAATGAAGGAGAGGATATCAATTACAATCACCATAACTCACCACCATAAAACTCAGTGTCACTCAAATTAGCTGCTATAGTGTCATTCAATTCATCCACTGAAATAAACAAAATATTATGAAGAAAGTAAAAAGTAGGGGAGAAGGTATTGTAAAAAAAAATATTGGGCAACAAAAGCAAACGTACACAGCTACACTAACCAAGTGCCATCCCTACCACCTAAAACCAGTGCTTTACATTGTAGGTGACTAACTCGTTAATTCACTCGGCCACCCCCAACCAGTAATATGTGACCGTATAACCGAAGCTGCAGGACTGCCAGGTAAAGGCAGCGCGGGGCATACAGCACGCGCAAATGCTCAGAACTCCCACTAGATTCAGAAAGTTACCAGGGAAACAGTAATGGTAATGACAGCAAAAGATCTAAAATACAGTATTCAGGTGTGTGCTCTTCAGTCACTATTCACAGGTAGTTAATATATTTTGCACATACTTGTAAACATCATTGAAAGAGAGATTCAGGAAGCTATACTCTTACCTGAAATCACCTTCACAGAAATTGGTTGCTTCTGCTGTATGGTTTGAGTGTGATTAAATCTGGCATAACAGATATAGTCTTCACGGGTGTCCTCTGGGAGAACGTTAGAAAAATAAAGGTCTCCATTCAGACCCTGGGAAACCCTCTCACTTTGTGGGAGTCTTTGAAAGGCTGGAAAAAGGCAGAGAGATATCCAGATCATTCCACCATAAAGTGGTCACTTTCTTAATTAGCAAGATAAAGTTATCTACTAATAGTTCTGTGAATTTCACTTGACATTTTTTTTATCTGTAAAGCTCTCTGAGTAAAAGCAAATAACTGTAAACAACAAAAACAACGACAAAATGACATTACAACTCCAGTGATACCTGCCTGACTAATTTCTCTGGAGTGGGGCAGAGGTGAGATTAGAGTTGTACAAGTGAAGTGTTTTATTAAGCAAGTATAAGCCAAAACATGTTTTACCAAAAGAGTTTACATGACTTTTCCTAATATTTAAATTAGTCCTTAATTATTAAGCACATATACACACATGCCTTAGAAAATACCATATTTTGCCATATATGCGCTCCCGTGTATAATGCGCACCCATGTTTTTGGCCCAAACTTTCAGGGGAAAAATATTGTTTTACTTTTTTAATTCAAATATTTATTTGTTTACATTTAGTACTTGTTTTTTGCATTATAAAGGAATTTTTGCATTTATTTTTTAACATATTATGGTATAAGAAATTTTATGTATCAAATAATTACAAAACACAAGAACAGATAGAAGGTACAAGAAATTTTATGTACTGGTAACAAATTTACAATATTTACGTATCATAGAAGGCAAAGAACTCTTTGTTGTCGTGTCGTTGCAAATTTGTCATAAGTTCAACAAAACCGTTATCGTATTCCCAGGTACTATTTTGCATATGGATATCGTTATTGATTTCTAGAGTTACACTTTTAACTCATAAGCATTGATAAATTAATTGAAAACATTTATATAGATACAGAATTAGTACTACTCATGTATAATCACATCCTTATTTTCCCTCACAAATTTGGGCAAAAGAGTGTGCATTATACATGGCAAAATACAGTACATTAAGGAAGTCAGGATGTGAACTTGGGTTGCACCTGCATACACAGTCGGACACCAAATACTGTGATAGCACCTGTGAGCTAGGCCCTGGGCAAGGTGCGGGTACACTAGGGTCCCTGCCCTGTCTGAGCTTGGGATCTAAGTGAAGAATCAGGCAGCAGATGTACAATGAACAATAGGGTGCAATGATGGCACTATTTAATGCTGCAGACATGCCACTCAGAGGCCATCCCCTCCGTTACCCAGCCTTCCTCACCTCCTCTAGCGTTTCTTTTCTGAGTTACTTATCACCTTCTAACATACAACATATTTCACTTGTCATATGTTTGGCTTATTGCCTGTCTCCTGTGCTAATTTAAGTTCCAGGAGAACAGACACTGTCGTCTACTGCTGCAGCCCTGAGACTGCACCAAGCCCTTCACAGAGGCTGTCATTAAATGAGTAACTGTCGGCACTCTGACTTCCCAGCTTCTGGTTTATCAGGTCCAGTTAAGGAACTGTCTAGCCTCAGGAGGAAAATTTTTCTAAGTAGATGAAGGACGCAGGGAGGTGGGACCACTTATCTACATATAAATTTACAATTGGCTGGCTAACGGGCAAATGGAGCTTCTAATTCAGTTCACAGAGCCATCACTGGGAGAATTCTTCAGCTCTGAAGTGAGGGAACTAGGAAAGACTGCACATCCCAGGTGCCTCGGGTCAGGGTGTGTCAGAGCAGAGGATTTCACCAGTCTAGTCGCAGCTGTGCTCCTCCTGCGCAGGCACCCCTTCTAACATGTCATGAAAGGCTAAGTTATGGTTAAAATCTGCAGCTCCCTTGGGCAGGAAAAGGCAGGGAAATGTGGAGCTACAGCTTGCAAGAACGCAATGCAATATACAGATGGTGTATTATAGAAATGCACATTTGAACCCTATATAATTTTACTAGCCAATGTTACCCCAATAAATTTAATAATAATAATAAAAAGGCATGTTGGTTAGCCATGTTGGTCAAGATGGTGATTTGGCTAGTGGTTATAAATTCATGGGTTTGAATTGTTAATCCGTAGGGAAAGGATTATTTTAAAAATAACTCAGAAAAAATATGTACATTTATTTAGTGAATAGAAAGAGTCAAAGATAAGCATACATTTATTCTCTTCAGTTTCTCCGGCTGTATTTTATTATAGATGGGTGCTGGTAGATCAAATTAAAGTGCCCATTGAGTTCCTTCGCATTACGTTTGAAAAAAAAATGTATGCAGATAGGAATAAGTTGATAATGTCATCTCGCAAGAAGAATACTATACAGATCTGAATTTTTTCATATATTCCAGATGCTATCTCATTTGAAAGATCCAGATGCTATGCCAACAGCCTAAAATGTATGTAAATGACGTAGCCAGCAGTATAATATGGAAAAAAATTAGTTACATATTCAGATGACCCTGAGACTTTACATGTATATTCTCTTCATTAAGCGAAAAGGTCATCATTTCTGAATAAGAATCAAGGACCAGAATATGGGCCTCATTTTGGCAATGACATTTAGATACTGTTATTCTTCATGTCATACACCACTCATTTACATTTGATTTATTACTTATTCTTTGAAAATCCGTAAAAGGTGTAATGTAATAATAGGAAAAATACATTTCCTCATGTATATATTTATTTTCCATTTCTTTGTGACACTTTCTCTGAGTGCTTTCAAATCAGAAGAGTCAAAAATGAAAATTATGTTAGAGCAAACTTTTATCTTTGGCCCACTCAGTCTGCCGCACTGGCCTCCCTCTCTTACACACACCGGGTGCTCCTGCCTTAGGGACTCGCACGTTTTCCCTTCACATCCAGAGATTTAGGGACCTGCCTTGCTCGGTCATTCCTTTAAGCCTCTGCTAAAAACTGTTCTTATTTTTCTTCACGGTACTTATTACCAAGCGACATGTATTTTCTAAATGCATTTATTGTCTGCTTCCTTCTCCACCCCATGTATTCCCACTGCATAAAATGTCAGCTCAGTGAGAGCAGAAAATGTGGTTTAAAATTGAGTGAGTGAATGAGATGACGTGCTATTTATTTCAATGAGCATTTATTTTCCTGAATATCTCTAAAACATTTTATAAACATTTTATAAATCACAAGAGCTAATAATTTATCATGATAACAAATAAGACTCTTAAAGAAAGAAAATTCATATTTTTAAAACTTACAGTTATCCATCCAGAATATTATAGGTGGTGGTAATCCCACTGGGGGTCTGCAGGGAAGTACCAAGGGCTGGCCATTTTGAAGTATTATTGGTTCAAGTTTTTCTTTGGTCCACAATGGTGACCCTAGAAAAAAATAGTAACTCCCCTTATTTCTACATTTAAAAAGAAAAGGAGCACTAGAAAGAAAGACAAACTAAACTTTTGGGGAAATAGTAACTTGGGATTTATGTACATTAAGATAATAAGAAAATGATTTTTAAATACAGTGATAAAAGTTTTAAAAAAATGACAATTTTCATTTACTGCCATTAAGACTATAAATTCTGAGTCAGTGATTCCAAGCATAAGAACTTATATTAATTGAATCATTAAGATACATAATTTCTCTACAAGCATGTTCTCCACAAAAGAATAGAAAACATGTAAATATAAGATTTGTTAAATAACTGTACACCTACACCTTTGAATATCATACAGTATATTATATAAGTATACTTATGAGAGTGACATGAGAATATACATTATCATAGGTAAGTCAAAGAAGGTTATAAAATAGTACTTCAGAAGAACTCGTTTTAAACAAAATATATGTGTCTAGAAAAAGTTGGAAAGAGCAGTAGTTATTTACTTGAATGCAATGATACAATTTTTAAATTTCTTTTTCATTTGTAATTAATTTTTTATATAATGAACACATATTACACATATAATTCAAAAAGCTTTAAAAATGACCAGAACTGAAAATGGTCACTTTTCTTTAAATACATGCTCTTGGGGTGTTGAGAGGGTTTGGGTAAGGGACCACTGCACAAAAGAGCCACAAAGTATCAAGGGAGCCAGGCCACTCTATTTCTAGTGAAATTTTGAAACAAAAATGTTTAAAAAAAATAAGACTTAGACCCAGTTACCCATTTCATACTGAATTTATTTCCATCTGGCAGTAGGAAGTTTGCTTGTACATAAAGTACATGAGAAAATAATTAGATCAATCTGAAGAAGACACATTTTTCTTACTCCTAGTGTTTTAGTCTGGACTTACAAGTGCATAAAAGACATTTTGTCTTGACAAAGCACTAGGCTGAGGAACTTAGGGTAAAGTGGAAAGGAGCAATAATTTTTATGCAAAACAAAGTTGGAGTATTGGAATCAATGCCATTATTTTCTTGTAATGGTATTTGGATGATGTAACAGATGCTGTCTCGGAGCCACACTTTAAAAAGGTCCAACTGTTGGGTGGACAGTCCCACTTACTGGATGGACGGATGACAATGTTATTAGAAATGGCAGCTCCCCGTTCATTCCTGGCTGTACACTGATAGTCTCCTTCATAGGTCTCTGCTTTCCCTTCACTCATGATGTTAATGATGAGGGTTCCTGAGTCAGGCTTCATGGTGACAAGCGGGTCTTTATCTATGTCAAAATGAGTCCCATTTTGGGTCCAGGAGAAGCTGCCCAACACATAAAAGATTAAGTTTGTTCATGGTCCAGAAAAACAGAATTACTCTTTAACAAGTTCCCAGCAGTTTATGGGTTTCCAGAAATAATTATTAGATTTTAATATTCAGTAAAAGAGCAATCGGCTCCTGACCTAAAATGTTTCATTGAATCATGATTTAGAAAAAGTGCTGGCCACACATCTTAAGGTATTCATTGGAACTAGCTGAAATTTGACTCAATAAAGAAATCATGCACACAAATTACCTGTCATTTTTCAAAGAAAAGACAGGAAGTAGGTCTCTTAGGCACTCTCTTAGAACTTCATTAGCATTTTTATTATAAACTCCATTGTTCATAGGGTTAATAACCTATCTACAAAAAACTTGCTCTGGGCTGAAATGTGACAAAAAAGGCCTTCATGAGTGATCAGACAAGGTTCACGTTACCAAAATGCAAAGTGCAGGTCAGGAGGAGGGGAAGAAATATGAGTTCAGTGGTGTTTTAAATGCTGGTTATTAAAAGTGGTGATTATATATATATATATATATATATATATATATATATGTTGAGAATTTTTCATTCTAAAGGTCATTTTGTAAATTCCTTAGGAAATATTTCAAATTGTCAACTGACAATTTCTCAGTTTTATCTCTATAAAAGATTCTGCTATATAGAAGTCACAGTGCTCATGTAATTAAAGACTTGATAACTAGTCACAAATAAAAAATGGCTACCCTCACACAAAGGCATGACTCTCTAAGCTTCACTATGGTTGTACTTGTAGCAGTGTTGTCACAACTGCTAGGGCGCGAGTTGGTGTTGGTGGGTGCTCCTGGAATATGCTAGGTACTGGCCAGGGATGTTGTTAAATACCCTCCAATGCACAAGACAGCCCCCATCCCCTCAACAAAAAGTTATCTGGCCCACAGTATCAATAGTGTCCAGAGGGAGAAATCCCGCCTTACACACAGTTACAGGAGGTATTCAGTAAATGTGAAACTGAAGGGGGATTTTATCACATGACATCACATTAGGGCTTGAGTGCTACACGGTTTCTAATAATACAGCAGAGTACATTGTTTTGAAGCAAATGTTTGATGAAAGTTTTTGATGTACTTAAGTATTTAGTACCAGTTAACTTTTTCTGAGGTGTCAGTCTGTAATAGTTTGGTAAGACCAGTAATAGACAAACTTAGAAAAAAAAATGTTTAGAAACTTTCACTTCTTTATTACTTAAAAATCCACATTGCATTTTAATAATAATCCAACTCTCCAAACTCCTATATATTACTGGACAAGTTACAGATCATCCACTAATTAGCTGTGGGACCCTGGACAAGTTACCTAGCACTACTAGCTTCAGTTTCCCATCTATAAAATATATGGGTCTCTAATATCTCTCCCAAGTCTAGAATGCCATGCAGTGTTCATGCCAAGATCCTTTTGGGGAATCCTGAGTTCTGAACGCTGCCATGTTTGGAACCCCACTTAGGGCCATTTTCCAGACCTCTCTAGAGATAGGAGAAATCTTAGAAGTCATCAAATTCAACTTCCTTACTTTACTCAGAAGAAGAAACTGAGGCCCAGAGAAAAGAGATTTGCCCAAGTTATAAGGCCTTTAGAGCCAGGAGCAGGCTTGTTCCATATCTCCCCACAGTTTCTGAGCATTTCACAGAAGGATATGAGTACAATCTTTTGGGTTTTCAAGAAGAACAAGCTGACTTTAATTAAGCAGAAAGACACAATAATGAACCTATAAATGATACTTTCAGGATGTGCAGGACCTGAAATTAACTCAATATTAATATCAATGCCTAATTTCAGTTGTAACAGAGCGGAAAGTACACCCACCTTGGAGGAGGTTTCCCTTTGGCCTCACACTGGATTACAATATTCTCCCGAGGGTCAATAATGTAATCTTTTGGAGACTGTTGAGTAATGGTTGGAGGTTGTACCACTTAATTGTAGAAAGAAGAACAATGTAAAGAAATATATCATTTAATATCATAATAGCAACATTTTTTTCTATACCAACATCACTTACCCTAGACTAAATAGGCTCCCAACGTTTTTAGTCATTTCTACGGTGGCAACACATAACTCAGTCAATTTTTAACTAACAGTCTCCTAAAACTTTGAAGTCAAGCCATAGCTTCCTTTCGGTAGCTTTGTATATACTCTCAAAGTCCATTTTCCCCCACGAAAGTTTGGGAAAATAATTACCAGCACAAACTTACTAGTAAGACAGCTTCTTTTCTGATGTAACAATGAGAAATTCCCTTGAGCCCTTTGGTTCAAGTGACGCCTTTCAATGAAATTTAAGTTATGAGGTAAATTTGTGTTTCTTAGGAGAGAGTAACTGATTTATAGTTCATTAGTGTGCTAATATAAATTAATATATGTTGGGAACAAATAAATTTGAGAAATTAATGTTGCAAAGATGGTTAAATTAGAGACTTGACATGTCTTATTAGAGCCAGCAGGAAGGCGGCTACTAGGAACAAAGATAAAGATCTTATTTAGAAGATAAATGGATTGGGGGAGTTCTCTCTGTTATAGGTGACAGTATTTTCATTTCACTCTTCACCGTGTTAGCTGATCATTTATTATCAGATCATAGGGGGAAACCCTCTGACCAAGAACAATTTAATCTGAAGAAAGCTGGTATCTGGCTGGCCAGTGCTCAAGTCACTTGAAGAGTGCCAGGTCCTTCTTGTGAAATTGGAATCACAGAGCATTAGAACAGGAAAGGACTGGAGCAATAACCTATTTCAAGTTCCTTTGTTGCTCAAGCAGCAACTGGGCTTGATTAGGGAGACACAAAACAGAGGAAAGAACCAAACTGTGCTGGCAGAAGCCACTGCCTTGCATACGTCCAGGGAGAGCCCTTTACACACACCAGTGGTTCTCAGCCAGGTGCAATTTGCCTCCACCCCTCAGGGGACATTTGGCCACACCTGGAGACAATTTTGGTTGTCACTACTGGAGGCCAGTGTGTGTGTGTGTGTGTGTGTGTGTGTGTGTGTGTGTGTGTGTGTGTGTAGTGTTGTACTAGCATCTGGTGGGTAGAGGACAGGGATGCTGCTAAACATCTTACAGCATACAAGACAGTACCCCTGGAACAAGACTTATGTGAGCCCAATATCAGTGGTGCTGAGGCTGAGAAACCTGGACCACGACGGGGATGGTACCCCCAGAGATGTATAATGCAGTGCCCCCCCCCCCTCAGCATGCCTTCCTCTCATAGTGAAGCTTTTCCAAGGCGCTCTCTCAGACTCACAGCCTTCTTTCCTTTCCTGTTGCATTTGATCCTCTGGATCATCGAAACTTTTCATAGTCTAGATCTTCCCTTTCTTCTCTGCCCATGCTCTCTGCTTCCTTTGTGAAACTCCTTCCACCTGCCCACCAAGTATTTCCCCAGGCTTAATAATTGCCCTCAGCTCTTTCTTTACTTTGGTGAATTGTTGTAGGAGCTAAATTTATCACGTCCATGTCCAGTGTCTTATACATCTGCAAACATGGCTCTCTCCTCTTGTTCTGTCTCCAGACATCCTTTACTACACATCCTAATGACAACTAAAATACAGATCAAAAGCTTAACCCACCATTGTCATCATTTATTGTGCACCTGTTAAATTCAGGTTACGGTACAGTAGCAATTTCCTCTCTCTTCAGCAAGATCCACCCCCCCCAATAATCCAGCTGTTCTTCTCGGCCTCCACCATCACCCAGAACCCTCATTCTTCCAGCCCCGTCAGTTCCCAATGCTGGTTGGCAGTTTGGTCTGGTGGCTAAGAACTAATCTGTTCTTTTCTTACCAGCTGTGACACTTTCAGCAAGTTTCTTAACTTCCATAAGACCTAGTTTCCTGAGAGAGAAAATGGGGTATAAAGTAGTGTCTAACTCCTAGAGTCACTCACAGAATTAAATAGTTTGTGTAAAAGTCTTAGGACGTGACAATCCTATCATGGTTGTGATGTCAGCTATGTTGACATAATTATCATAGTCATTTTTATTTGGACCAGCTTCACCTTTGAGTGATGCTTTAGGCTCTGAGAGAATAGAGTTCAGGGTGACAGAAAGAAGCCTGGAATTTCACACCTAGGGAATGGTGGGCATAGATGTTGGGGGAGGGAATTCTTGGGAGTGGCTCAGCCCAATTCCTTGTGCTTTTATGCAAGAAACAAAAGGTGCAAGTCTGGTGGTTTCAGACCCAGAAATCTCTCTTCATGCGTCTGCACCAGAGCTGACTGACTTAGCTGCCACCCCTAACTGCCAGGGGTTTACAGTCTCGACGTACCTGTTTGAACAGTGCTTAAGTCACCTGGCAACTAACAGATGCTTTGAAGTGATAAGGAAAAGAGGTGACTTGACATAATTTTCCTGGTTAATCCAATATCAAAGGGTGTTACAAATGTTTGAAAGCTATTTTTTAGGTAGATGATAGATGCTGTCCAACGGTCAGAGGCCGCAGAAGTTTTTGCTTAGAGCAAGCCACTCAAAATACTGTGTGTGGGGGGCTGTTTATTGCCTTTTCACATTTCAAAACAATAGTCAAATTCTCCAACCCATTAAACTGAAGACACCTGGAAACACCCATCTATACAGTCTGCAAGCTGAAGAAGAAATAAGTGTACACAGAAGCCGACTGGGGTGAAGTGTCTGCAGGCACTCACATTCTAAAAGGTACCAAAAGACATGTCTGTATTCCAGCCAACGTTTAATAGCACTGAGGACCAGAGAGTCATTCTCTTTAAATTCTGTGAATTTTCTCATTGAGTTACATCAGATGTGAATAAAGCACAAAAGTTAGTAGAGCATAATATGGGTAAAAGAAAAATGGAAATACCTGAGTCTTCAGAATCATGCAGGGAATATATTAAACTTGCTTCTTGGTATTTAAATGTTTAGCCACAGTAAATACACATGCTTAAAAAGACATTAGTCACAATACATAAATCTGTGCATTTAATTCACACTATTAATTCAAAAACAAAGACATGAACAAATTTTCACGCTGCCTAGTAATTACAGAAAGACACTTACAGTCATCAAGAAGTTTTGCTTTTCCCCCATCAATATCAGCGGGTGAGAGGGCAAACAGGATTAAAGAAAACCAGATGTTAGCAATAAGAACGTTAGAACCCTGAAGATAAAAGGGGCATCTTGTCTATTTGATTTGACCTCAGAAAACCAGTATAGTGAAGGTTGAAGTTATAAGAGAAAGGAAACTCCCATTCACGGTTTTGCTTATTTCTGCAGCAGCTATCCCACATCGCATATGGAAGAACAAAAGGAATGCTGTAGGCAAAAAATGATCCTTCCAGGAATAATATTGGCTAATTCCATTCCATCGATGTACTGGACAAGTAATTATGTTCAATTTGAAAAGCAGCTGAAATCTACAATTAATTTGAGTTGTCACATACTGTGTACTGTCTGATCCTATTATCTCAGTCAGACATCACTATGCACATGGTAATAACACTTAACAATGGTACATGGCTGCAATGACAGTGTTCCATCAGAGCCAAATCCACTGGTTTTAGGTTTTATATGTCTATGGTTAATCCCCAAGTCAGTAATTGAACTTTGCAGACCGTTAGCATATTTCTGCTTCAGAATTCCTCAGTCACCCTGGGGGTTGCTAGTGCCCCAACCAAGAAGGAGCGAGTGTAGAAGGGGCGTAGGCTCAGAGGCAGGGAGGAAATTACATTAGCATGCGATTCAAATGATTCTGCGGGGCTGCCCGTCACTCTGGTCCTTGCAAAGGTTAATGCAGGAGCGCCTGGGTAGTCTGTGACTCTCTTTTCTTCTTGGTTATGCCTCTTCTCCATTAGCAGGATAATTGAGTTAGCCGTAGGTGACTGTTTCCCTCTGATTGTTAGATTGAACATTTAGATTAAGGGGAGTACATTTAACAGGAGAGAACAAAAGCTTTTCTCTCTTTCCTAAATATCTGTTAGGGCAAATGCTTACTTAAGCAGTCCAACTCCAGTGGGCTTAAGTAGTTGTGGTTATTTTACTTATTTTTTTTAAAATTGAAACTAAGGTCACTGAATGACTATTTTTTGGAAAATAAGTAAAATATTGCATTTGATTGTACTTTAGACTGTAGATGCACAGGACATGAATTCAACAAAGTGTGGGGCAAACCGCATCTCTTCTTAATGTCTTCCCACTGGCAGTTGCAATCTCTTTGGCAAAAAATGACAACCCAACAATTGAATAGCCCCAGGAAAATGCTATCTTCACTGCACTTTGGAAAGCTTGCCAAACAGAGGTTCTACTTGGGAAGCTAGTGGGTTTAAAGAGGTCATGCAGATTAGGGATAAAGGATGTATCAATTCTGAAGTATAGTAATTGTTCAGATTTGAAATTCTGCTTTCCACTTGCAGGAAAAGTGACCAGTTAAAACCCAACATTATCTTTGTTTTACATAAACAGGCCACTCAGACCAGGGAGAGTACAGCATACACTTTACTATTAGGAAAAGTGTGGGCTAATATAGTTTTTACTTGCTCCATTTTAAATAATGTTTTTGTTTTAGTCTCAAAATTAATACCTTGATATTTGATTACATTTTTTTAAATCAAAGAAGACCCCTCACTAGGCTTTAAATAAGGTACATTTTCTAGATCTAAACTCATATTTAAGATACAAAATTCAAAGGAGAATTTTGCCTTCTCTGAATCAAGAGAAATGGATTATGGGTAGTCTGGGGATATAGAGTTGGCATGGGGTTGGCTGAGAGGCCACCCCCAGTCTTTTCCAGAACACTCCCAGCATATGAAGGGAGAGGGTGGAGAAGTGGGAGGGGTAAGTGAGGAGGAGGTCTCCATGATCATTTTAAAGTAATTCATTTGGTTTTCTCACAGGACAGCTTCTACAAAGAGTCACCTGTTGGGAGGATCAGGGCAGCCCACAATTCACTCCTTCTCAGGCTAGCTCCCCCCACCCCCATGGCACACAAAAGGCACCTGAGTGGGGAGAAAGATAATGATAAGGAGGGAACAAAGTGTCTGACTGTTTCAATGGCCACTTCTACTGCGTAATTCTTTTTAAACAGCAGGTGCTGAAGGTAAAAGCCAAATTAATTTTGATTAGCTTTTCAGTATCACACAGACACCTTCTCCATTCACACAGTTCAGAGTGATGGTAAATGCTGCGCAGTTTTCACTCCCAGGCCTAACAGCTTTAAAACGTTAATACTTACGATCAAGAGGTACTTCCAGTGCACTAACCATCTGGCACAGGAAGAGAATCAGGGGCACTCTGCCTGCAGATAAGCGCTTCTTTTTCGGCATTATTTTAAGCTGCATTAGCTTAACTCCTGCTGAGACCCACAAACTGAATTTCCTTTTCTTCTTTCACAAAAGATTTGTGTGCAATGTTTAAATAATTTTCATGCAGGAAACTGAAAAAGGATAGAATAAGAATTATAGTGTATTAAAAAGAAGGAAATGAAGAACAGAAATCTGCAGCACAGGAAATCAGTCCTGTATTATACATGAACTCTAAAAGGGAGCTGATTTTTAAATATTTAACTCTCAGGACTAGAATAATCATTTATTCATAAATCTGCTGAAATCAGGTCAGAAATATTTGTAGTGATGTCAAGCAAACTCTTATCTACTTCGCCATTTTTATGTTTTTTTTCCATTTTAAATATCTGCATTTATATCGAAGGCTGCCATGTTATTCCTAATAGATCACAGAAACTTGGCTTAGAAGTCAGTTAGAAAGTGTGACTTTAGAGGGGAGGCCAAATGGCTTCTCCATTCTAGAGATTATTTTGGGGAAACTTTAGGGCATTGTCGCAAACATGCTTCAAAGCCCAAACACTGATTTACCAGCTGAACCATGACAATTCAGGCCTCCCCATCTCTCACCTGGACTATGTAACAGATACACCTGGGTTCTGCGTTCCAGGCCTTCCTCACCACAGTCACCCTCCTGAACAATGCTGATTTATTTTTCCTAAAGGTTCTTCTTTGTTTAAATATTGGGAATAACCATATGGGATCTACCAAATGAAGTTCAGTAGATCCTTAAACAGGTCATTAAAAAACCCTGAATAATTTGGCCTCAATTTATCCTATCAACTTTATATCCTCCTATTTCCAAATAACTTTTTTTTTTTTTAATTTGATGGTCTGTTTCTGTTTTCCTTTCTTGGGTCAATCCTTCAACATACCTTGAATTTTCCCACCTTCTTAGCTTTATTTATTCTATTCCTTCTCCCTGGAATGTCCTCTCCACCATATCTCCTTATCAAAGTCCAATTTATTTCTTTATAGATCAGTTAAAATTGAAACACTGACTGATCACCCAAACCAGAAGGCATTTCACCTCCTAAGAACTTCTGAAATTCCTTGTTTTAATCATCATATATTTTGTATAGATAAATACAGAGATAAATAGAGGTGTTTTTGTTTGTTTGTTTTTTGTATGCATGCTCTCTCCCTACTCTGTTAGGCAAAGATTGTGCCCCTCCCCCCTCTGTATCCCTCCCCCATCACCTAATCCAGTATGCCTTGCACATTAAAGTGTTCACTGTACACAGGAGAGCATGAGCACAAACACAGGATACAGACCTCTGTCCCACAGTAGACTTATACCTAGAATGATATGTTTAATCATGTCTTCTCATTAATGAAGGGAGGTGGGGGTGACCAGTGGCTCTCTCGAGGAGGTAGGAGGAATGTTATTACTACAAACAAGGGTAGCTCCCACAGCTCAATTACTGAATTGTGTGCTTTTTTATTATTTGTGTAATTATGTATTTTTATAATGCCCACACATTTCCTACTAAACTGAAAGCCTCCTAAAGGTAGGGAATGAATCTTTCCTGTTCCCCATTGTGTCCCCAGAGCACATGGTAGGGAGTTGTAGGAAAAAAATGAAGGGAAGAAAGGGGAAAGAAATGGAGACTTAAGATCTTTGAAGATGAGGTTTTATTCAGATAGGCAGTCTAGTCTGACCACAGTCTACCAAGACCATATTTATATTTATATTTATACTACTTGGTTTAAAGACCAACCTCTTGTCCAAATGATCAAATTAGTTATCATATTATGTCTGTGTGTGGAATAGAGCTTAAATGTATAAAAAAATGAAACAATGCTGGTAACATGTTTTGCTAGCAATTGAGTTCTGATTTGAATCTGATTATAATTGTAGTTAGATACTTCTTGCTAAAAAAATACAAAAAAGAACTACTGTGCTAAATATAGACATTATGCATATGTAAACATTATTTTGTGAATAAAACATCCATACTACGTGGTTTCATTTGAGATCTAGGAAATTTGGCTTTCCATCTATACTATATAAACAATCAAGCCCAATAAACATCAAAAGGCAGATACAGAAGCTCACACAACCATGTCTAACCAAAACAAACCAAACTGTCTTTCTGTGTGTACAAAACATATCTATATCATTTAACCAAATTTACTTAGGTCTCTCATGATTTTCTGTTAAAATTCTGAATTTACACAAAAGCTTCAGGGAAAATAAAAATAACTGGCATAAATGGCACTAAAACAAGCTGACATTACACACTACACATATTGAGAGAAAACTACAGACTCAAACACTGAGAAAACAAATGACATGCTTGCCTGATTTGTGTGTCAAGCTAACCAAGTTTATTCGATTTAATAATAGGCGCTGAATAGGTGCTGGAGAACAAAAACAGTTTCTAGAAGGAGTGCTAATGAATTGTAATGCCTATAAGACCTTAAGCAACTACATACAATTTCTGTATAAGTTCTTCATTTATTACTTGTTTTGCCTGGATGCCTTAACTATTCATCATTCAAAATAGAGAAAACCATTAGACAGCTTCATAGAAAAGAAAGTATCATTTAACCTGCTTTACCTTTTCAGAGTATATATGGAATAAAATATTACACATTAAATCACAGTGTTGTATAAAGAAAACATATTAAGAAAAATTCAGAAAACACTTACTTAAGGAGACATAAGTAAATCCTCACAATGAGAGGAGGCCATGAACTATGATACCTGAAGATGTGGTCTCTTTTCCAAGAAGTTGTAAGTTAACTGCAGCAAAAGCCACAAAATTGTCTCCAGTGTAGGCTCTGTTTGGGGAGGACCAAGCAGTGGCCCAGCCCATCCTCTGCCTCCTGCCCATGGAAAATCACCCACTCCTGCTACAAATGCTGTCATAGGTGAAAAAAACCAAAGCCCAAGGACAGATTAAGTCCCCGGCACTCAGTCCAAGTGAAAATCAAATACAGCTACCGAAAGCTGAGCTTTCTCTCCGTCAGAGTAATGTGCTCTGCACGTCTCCCAAAGCAAAACCACTGCTTCTGCACTCTCAATATTGATATGTGAATGCCCCGCCCTGCCAGAAGTCCATCTGCCTCGTAGTTTACCTTGGAAAATGATGGCCATTCTCTTTTACATAAGAATCATGAACTAAAATGAAATTGTTTATGCAATTACATTGAAATGAATGAAACCTATCTGAAATAGCAGCATGTTTCTTTTAGTCAAGGCTAAAGAGAATATTAGTATGATATAGCTTGTAATTTGCAAAAAATATTTGCTACAGACATTTTAAAGCATGTTTAAATGAGACAAATGGTAGGTTCACCTTTGGAATATAAATCACCCTGTTATTTGAAACCACATATATTGTTAAAATGACCCAAAGTAACAATAAACAATAAAGTCTTTCAATATTTCACTTCAGTTAACTCCATTCAAAGCAAATTTTCACATATTACCCACAGAACCCCAAAATACAGAAGGGAAAAAAATAATCTCCCTTTTTCAACAAACTTTTCATCTGTAGAAAAGACATGCAATTCAATGTTCCCTTATTTCTTTTTGCCTAAAATTCATACTAATTCACAGAGCAAATGTTTCCCTGCATATTTATCATATATATTTTTAAAACCTAAAGTTTTGACAAAGGATTCATATTAAGTCCAAGAAACATAGCTCTTCTTTTGTTCTTCTCATTAGAAAGAAAATAAAATCTTTGTTTTTCTGTCGAGTGAAAGATAAAATTAGTTTAATTTAAATATATATATATAAATATATATATATATATATATATATATATATATATATATATATATATATATATATATATATATATAAGCTCTCTACCAGAGCTGGAAGGCCATGCGTTACTTACCATTTCATTCTAGTCTGTTTGTACTTTCCAGAATTCCAGCATGGACAATTCAATGCTGAATGCACAAAGTAACGTGATTGACTCTCTAAGCCAATAAACGTGGGACTGGATGCCCTTTGGCACAGTAATTATTGCTCTGGTGACTCATCAGTGGCTGGCCTCACTAACTGGATATCTAACTGGATGTGACATCATCTTGACTGTAAAAGGCATTTTTTAGCACTGAACTTGAGGATGGTTACTTTTTATATTTTGTTAAATATTTACCATAAGGAATAAGCGTATTAATGCCCATTCCTAGCCCATACTTTTCCTTTCAATCACAGGTTTTCAGTCTGAGACTATGGAAGGAAGGTTAGAGAGAACAGATGATGACTTCATATAATTTACACATCAACAAAGTTACACGTAAATCTACACAATGACACTACCAGGAATGCATCTCAGAAAAAAACGTGACTACAGAGATTGTAACAGTCACTTTAAATAAAAAGGTAAACTTTATGAAGTTCCTCCTAGTCCAAAGTGATGTCCTATAGGAGAGTATTTACAAGGAACTGGTAGCTAGAACCTGGAGTAGTACCGAAGGAAAGGTGAACAATTAACAGATGTTTTTTACTCAAATAATAAATAACGGAATACATCTTGATAATAACTCAAACCTCCATTCCTCAGAGCACTATAACTAATTAACTTATTTTATATTCATAAAAGCTCCAGTAAATAGGAAAGCAGAAATTATACCCATTTAATAGATGAGAGAGAAAAATCCAGTCAAGATGGCTGTTATTCATGGAGCACCTCCCATGTGCCAGGAACCACACCGAGTCTGCTCCATGCATTAAATCACCGATCTTGCCAGTAACCCCCAAAGGTAAATTCCATTACATTTTCAAATTTACTGATGAGGAAGCTAAGAAGCAGGATGGTGAAGTCATCTGCCTAAGGACACACACATGGTATGTGGAATGCCAGGTCTAGAGCTCCAGTTCTTTGGAAATGTTCTGCAGCTTTCAGCCATTTTACATTGTCACATCCTGAGAAGCCCTTAGCATTTTCCCCCTTCTGTGTCCTCTTATTTTGCACTTAGCCAAATAGTAAACAGACCAGCCAAATTTGGTCACTGATGTTATAAAAGGCGCGAGTGGTGTTTATATATCTACAGAGATTTTTATGGTGTCCATAGCACAAGTTGAGGGGTCTCTTGGCACTGGAGTCCATGGGAATTGTGCCAGCTGGAATTGTACCACACGCTGGCTCTGGCCTTTTAAAGGAAGTACAAGTCAGGACAATGGACAAGACACACTTTAAAAAATTAATTTTAAAAGCAGGCAATATATGCACATGGTGCAACATTTATAAGGTACGAAAGACCATATACTTCAAAGTAAGCATTCCAGAACCCCAGTTTCTCCTTTGGGAGGGTTACTACTACCAAGTTTTGTGAATCCTTCTAAAAATACTGCATGCATAAAGAATTATAAAAAGATATAAAACAATGTTTAAGGACCTCTTAGATTTAGAAAACAATTTAAAGCCTTTTTGATATTAATGTTAGACCATCAAAAATACCCACATCTTTCAATGAAATCTAACTATTTGCAACACGTGAAATTATTTGGATACTAGCTTTTCCACAACTCCATTATTAGGCACAGCAATTACAAGACAGGGAATAGTAGACAGTGATATAATCGAGAGCTAAGACAAAGGATAAAGCTTGCTTAATGAAAGTCCTTATGTGTGAGACTAATAGTGACCCTGACCAGGATGGCACCTGTTCCACACTTGTACAGCCAGTCATCTGATGACAGTTGTCAGCATCAACTTCAGGGGTGAGAGAGCTAATTGGAAAAGAAAGGAAGGGTGGAATAAGAAAGAAAGGGAATTGTGCTTCTCACAGGAAGCCTTCCTCACTCCCGCCCCCAAATCCAATCACAATTAGCTAAACAGAACAGAGAGAAGACCATCCAACTCTGAAGGCTCGCCAAGCTCACAGTCTATCTTTCTGCAGTGACCCTGCCACGCTGACCAAGGCTGGAATAATTAGGGGTGGGTGTCTGACAAAAGGCAGCAGAATCTGTGAGATGACTTAGCTGTTTTAGAGGCTGAAGAATGCCCAGTGAAATGGTAACAAATTCCTTTCTCATGGGGACGGGGAATATGAGGCAGAAACAGAAAATGAGTCAACAGTTTGGAGCAGGAACAGAGTCCAAAGATCACAAAGAGCAGCACAAGAAACTGAGTAAGCAGAGGATATGACATATCAAGAGCAGAATGAAGCCAGTGGGCAGCACAGGATGCACAGAAAGAAAGAGTCTGAGTGACTGCAGCAATGACGGGACACCTGACAGGTGATGACAAGTATCTGCCTCTCTTGGACTATACCCAGGCCTCTACTACTCTTGGTAGATCAAACAAAGAATATGCATGTATGTATATCCAATTCTCTATGAGGTTTGCCAGACTAGTTAGTGGTTGTGGTTGAAACATCTTCCTGTATTTCTTCTATCTGTGAATTCTAAAACAAGCCTTCATTAACATGATAGGTAGACTGTTATGTTGGTGGCCCACAGGAAGCACTCCTCCCAGCATCCTTAGCCTTGTTTTGTCCCCTCTCAGAGTGACTCTGGGCTGGGCCATGTGACATACTTTGGTCAATGGGATATTAGCAAGAATTATGCAAGCAGAGGTATGATGAACATTTGCACACTGGGGCTTATCCTCTTGTAATGTTCCCTGTGGGAGGTTTGAGCTAGACTACTGAATGATAAGGGGCCAGTGAAAAGTGACCCAGGAGATGAAAGACCATCTTGGGCTTTCTGGTCTCAACTGAGCTCCCAGCTGAAGGCAACTGAGTAAGTGACTTGTTAAACCACATGCAACAGAAGAACTATCTGAGAACAGAAGAACCAGATGGTAGCCAACTGAGGGTTAACAAGCCCTCAGCATAGATATCTGAAACAACCAATTAATATAAACGGAGATTGGCTGGTTCATGCAGTCAGGAAGATCCTAAAATGCACATTTAAGAGGAATGATGATTCAAACACATAGATCTCCTTACAAGAGCTGGAGCCACAGGAATTCTAAATGAATAGTCTGGTGATGGAGGTTTCCCCTCTAAAATGATGTATTATTTCGTTTTTCGCTGTACTTCCTTGTGTATATGTTGGTGCAGCCAAAAGGCACAGACTTAACTTCCCTTTTTCACATAAAAATTACACTCAGAATAAATAGAAGACTGTTACCACTGACACCCAACAAATTTGTTTTCAGTAAAATAACTGTGAGTCTTAGGCATTATATCAATTTATTTCTAATATAGAAAAACAAAAATTAAGCTAGAGACAAGGGTATTCCTTCATCACAGGGCCCACTTCCAGTTGCTTATAATCCTTTTGATTATAAAGTAAAAAAAAAGTTCCAATTAAAAAAAAATGAGAAGTAGGAAGTGCTCCTAAGATGAAGTCTGAGAAATGGAAATTTAATTCTGAATACAGGTGTTGAGAGCAACATATTTGGAAACATCTGTTTAGTCATTGAAAGAAGCCCTGGCTCTGTCTTCCTATAAGCTGAGATTTCTACAAATATCACTTAAAAGATGTAAGGATCAGAAACAGTTTATTAAAACCTTCAGCGAAAAGCCCATGCAGGATATTAATATTTTAAAGGGCCTATATCTTATCCATTTGCCAAGTAAACAACACATGGGAAAATGGCCACCATGTAATAGTTAATAATAGCATCTTGGAATGCCTGGCAGGCTAGTTATTAAAAAAACAAAAACATCACATTTCAAATATAAGAAGCCAGGATTTAAAAACTGTTATTCTTGCTGAATGGTATGAGCCACTCAGGGTGGAGATACGGGACATGGGTCAAAATCTCAGTGTGTGTTCCTCTCCTAATGGAGCTGGAGGGGATTTAGAGAGAAGATACACAGTGAGGGAGAATGAGCCTATACTGTAGTGAGAAACTAACCCAGAGGTGTCAGTGCTTAGCACAATACAGTTCATACCTCACTCATGCTAATGTCCAGTGTGGGATGGCCGGGGGCTCTGCTCCAGGGTGACAGAGGTGCCACCATTTTATGATACAGCCATCTCAACGTGTGGCTTCCAGAGCCCCCACGTTCTCCTGCTCTTAACTGCCTCCACCCAGAGGTGATGCACACATCTTCTGCTCACAACCCACTGAGCAGAAGTGGTCAGTGATTCCAGCTGCCAGGGAGTCTGGGAAACGTCAGGTGCCTGTGGAATATTTAGCGAGCACTTGTGTCTCTGCCACAGAGCACGTGCTTGAGTCATAGTAAATATGAAGGTGCCTTTCCTGGAAGAGTTTCAGAAGTGACATTCTACAGTAAGGCCATCTCATGTTTCATCTTAGTGACCAGTCAGCGAGAAGGAAGATGATGATGTGCAAGGGCTATGTGGGTGTCAGTTAGCTCCAGCCACCTCCTCTGCCCACGTCCCAGCTGCAAGTCTGACTCACTCTTTCCTGTAACTTGGGCTTCCCCCAAACATGGACCTAGGCACAGGGGTGAGGAGGCAGACGGCCCAGGTTTATCAAATCCAAGGGACGTCACTCCCGCCATGTCATAGATTACTATAATCTTCACAGTAACATTTCAAAATATATTTTGTTAAGGTATCCAGGCTCTGTATAATCACACCAGGAACATTAAAATGAGAAATGGAGACTGACATGACATGAAGAATTGTGTCTTCCACTTGTTATCAGTGCTGGGGAAGGTACATTATCATATACTAAATAAATGGAAATCCTTCATTCCAGCTAGAGGAAATTTCCTATAAAGAAAAATGCTGAGTCACTGGCTGATATGCACTTTGTACTACAAAGGATTTATCAGCAAAACAGGGGAGTAAAGCATGAAATAGTTAGCTCCTGGTGCATTTAATTTTCTTAAAACAGGCCATGTGAAAACCTGCATTTATCCAAAAAATAAATCAGTAAGTGGTCATTTGCTTCCAAAGGAATTTATCAGATTTACTCCAAAGAGTATCCTCCTCTTGAGCATCCAGAATATAATTCAGTTTCCAGGGAGACCATCCTCTCTATAAAAGCTAAGTACACAACACTGTGAATGTTCTCTGCAATGTGAGATTCAACCAACCTAACCATCAAAGCTAGTGCTAGAAGACGCTGACTTCTCAACAGCCACTTTTTCTATGACAAGATCATATTCTATTTCTATTACTGCTGAAATGGACTCCACAGAAAGAATATATTCCATTGCTTTGATGTGAAAGAAATGGCAACTCAAAGAGCAGGTTAGAAATACCAGCAGGAAGAATCAGGACAGAAAAGTCTCCCAGAGGTTTTTATTAAAGTTGGTTGATAAGAATATTAAACCTAGCATTACTGCCTCTGTGTGTTTCTTCAGTTGAGTTTTCATGGAAAATTCTTTGTAGGTAAACAGAGTGTTTATCTCCTAAAGACAAATATTTGTGCCTATCTGGAAAGAGTTGGGAAGTAAGAAGCAAAAGTGATATACAAGGACAAAGAGAAAGCAATGAAAGAAATGTTGTAGGTGTAAGAAATTTCCAAGTTACATTATTATCATCATAATCATCATCACTTTTGGGGGGTTTGGAAATTATAGTAATTCAGGCAGAAAATACCTAAGGAAAAGAAATTTTAAGCACATGAAAGGAATCACAAAAATTTCAAGGCAAACGTTTATGTAAGCCTCATTCTTAGAACACCCCCAAGGTCTCTTCCAGCCCTACTCTTTGAATTATGAGAGCTGTATCCACTAAAAAATGTAAGTGGGACCATAGAAAGCAGCCATGTATAGTACAGCCATTGAGATGCCACAGCTGAAGGAAAGAACCAAGACCAGAAACTGGAAAACAGAGTTAAGCATGAGATCCCGTGAGGCTGCAGATTACTGGATCTGGTAGTGGTAGGCAGGCAGCAGCGGAGAAAGGACCTCAGCCATACTTTACTGTCTCAACAAAGGGCAGCGTGATGTGAGCAGGTAGTGCAAGTCTGCCCAGTCTTCTCAGAGACGGGTGGGTTTGGGGCTCTTGGCTGAGGCTGAGCAGCGGTTTCCGGGTCTGGGCACAACTTTCTGGATCTCTGTGTCCAGTGGAGCCAACCTGGGCAAAACAAGAGGGAATCTCTTGTGGAGAAGGCAATTCAAAAGCCTGGCAGAGCAACCAACAGAGTCTAGAATCCAGGTGAGAGACAGCAGAAAGGCTCCCGAAGGAGACTGCCAGGAATAAGGTGTGAGAGCAAGGGATGTGGCAGACAGAATCTAGAGACATTCCTAGAGCTGAAAAGCACGGCTGCAAATGGCTTTTACAGGGTGCTGGGTGTGAGTGTGGGGACTGCTCAGCGCAGGCAGGAAGAACACAGCGAAGTTCCTCTCCCTGCCCAGTCACAGGCTCGGGATTAAGTCAGCAAACACAGGGTGCCTCCTGCCATGCAGGACAGCATCCACGTATGTCCAGTTAGTCATTCTGAGGAAGGCTTTCAAAGCTGAGGTTTTTGTTTACTTTGAGAATTTAAAATAACAGTATTCTAGTCCCTTGCTAGAGCATAAAACATTAATCGATGGTCTCTAATTCTGTTCACAAGCCCTGTAGAGAAAAAAGTTGTTTGTGTTTTTGGAAGCCCTCAGCACCCTTCTAGAACATGATCTAGCAGATCTGTCAATATTCAATAGCAGCTCAGTGTTAACTTCTGATTATTTAATGAAGTTGGTTACAAGAGCAGGATATATAAATTCTCATGTTTTTCCTCTGTACATTTAATTAGTTCAAGAAACTAGTTCTTATGTACAGACTTTGCAAGTTGTGCTAAGCTGTCAGGTAGACAAGCAAGAAGCAGAAAACAGCAATCATGTCTGAAAGATGTACACTGGGTTTCAGTTGAGAGCAAGGGTTTAAATGGAGACAAGTTATCCTGTATAGATTTCTGAGTATATTTTGCTCAAGAGGGGGAAGCAAGTGATAATAATCTCCACATTGGAGGCTGCATATTCTAACTGGAGGGCAAGACTACATAATCAAGAAGGAAGCTCACACTGGTGGCAGAGAGGCCGCGATGCCTGAGGGCCGCCAGACCTGGACGCTTCTGAATGACAGAGCTTACAGAGGAGAGCACTCATTTTTCCTCGGAAGCTTTAGAACTGCAGTATGAGAGCTGTGTCTAAGTGCACTTAGATTGACTTCTTTGTAGGGCTGGTTTCAAACATTTTATTTAAAATATTCATTGCTTACCTTTTAAGTTTCAGATACTCTGGGGGTGGGAGACTTAAAAGTGAACTTGACCTATTGGTGCCCCTGAAGTACTCAGGTCTGGACTTGGGACAGTGAAGCACGCTCTAGAAAACCAAATATAAATACGTGCTGAGAGTGTTTTTGAACAGCAGACCTGAGCTGAGGGGAGCAGGAAGTAGGATGCAAGCAGTTCTGCTCACGAGGAAGGACTTTTCCCGAGGAAAGACTTCAGGAGGTGAGATCTGGACTCTGCCTTGGAAGAATAACAAGAACCCTTTGGGCATGGAGGATGGCAGCTGTGAGGAAAGTCACAGAGGCACCAAGGGTCTGGCATGTTTCTGGCAAGTGCCCAGATGGCTGAAGGACACGTACGGGGAGGGAGGAAGGGGCAGAAATGGCAAGTTGGTGCCGGGCTGTGAGTGAACTGAAATGCTGAGTCATTGAGTTTTGACTTTATCATGATATTAGATGAGTTTCAAAGTACTAAGCTGGGTACGGTGAGTTAACTTTGCTTTCAGAAGGAGCATAGAGAGTGCCATCGTCTCATGCAAAGAATAAAATGTGCAGGGAATTTTAGAGGATTTGATTAACTATAATTCAATAATCTTAGAATCAATTATGTACAGATCAATGGCTGCCTCAGGCTAAGGGCGGTCAGAGAGGAGATGGATGGCAAACAGGCAGGAGGAAACGTTTTGAGTATAGTGCTCAGCAGAATGGATGACATAAGACGTCTCGGCCAAGTTATAATTATTTCAAATGACAACAGTACACTGGGCCTCCTGATCCCTATCATTACCACAACCACTAAACCATAAAACTAACAAACAGGCTGCAGCGCTGTTGTTGTGACACCCACACAATTCTTGGTCATTCTTAGAGGATTAACAGCCATTAGTTTTAATGTAAGAAAATAGTTTTGTGACCTTGCATTAGGTAGATTTTTTTACATATGATACTACAAGTATGATCCATAAAAGAAAAAATAATAAATTTAACATAATCAAAATTAAAAACATTTGTTCTTAAAAAGACACCAGTAAGAAAATGCAATAAACTAATGGAACTACATCAAACTAAAAAGTGTTTTCACAGCGAAGGAAACCATCAACGAAATAAAACTACTGAACGTGAGAAGATACTGTCCAATGATACATCTAATAAGGGGTTAATATCAAATATTTATTAAAAACTCATACAATTCAACACCAAAAAAACAAGTAACCCAATTAAATAATGGGCAGAGGAACTGAACAGACATTTCTCTAAAGAGGACATACAGATGGCTAATAGACATATGAAAAGATGCCCAACATCACTAATCGTCAGAAAATGCAAATTAAACCACAATGAGATACCACCTCACACCTGTTAGAATGGCCATCACCAATAAATCAACAAACAACAAGTGTTGGCAAGGATGTGGAGAAAAGGGAACCCTTGTGCACTGTTGGTGGGGTTGCAAATTGGTGCAGACACTATGGAAAACACTATGGAAGTTCTTAAAAGAATTAAAAATAGAACTACCTTACAACGCAACAATTCCACTCCTGGGTATTTATCCAAAGATATCCAAACACTAATTTAGAAAAATGTATGCACCCCTATGTTTACTGAAGCACTATTCTCAATAGCCAAGATACAGAAACAACTGAGATGTCCATCAATAGACGATTGTATAAAGAAATTATACATTTATACAATGGAATATTACTCTGCCATAAAAAAGAACAAAATGTTAACATTTGCAACAACATGGATGGACCTAGAGAACATTATACTAAGTGAAATAAGTCAGACAGAGGAAGACAAATACCATATGATCTCAATTATATGTGGAATCTAAAGAATAGACTAAACAAACAAAAATAGATTCATAGATACAGAAAGCAAACTGATGGTTGCTAGATGGGCAGGGGTTAGGGGGATCAGTGAGAAAGGGGAAGGGATTAGGAAGCACAAATTGGTAGTTAGAAAATAGTCACAGGGATGTGAAATACAGTATGGGAAATATAGTATAGTCAATAATATTGTAAAACTATACAGTATAGTCAATATACAGTATAGTCAATATACAGTATAGTCAATAATATTGCAAAACTGGGCATGGTGTCAGATGGGTAGAAGACTTAAATTGGGGGATCACTTCATAAATATATAAATGCCTAACTACTGTGCAGTACACCTGAAACTAATATTAAATATTGAATGTCAAACATAATTAAATAGATACAGAGGGTGCAAAAAAATGTATACGCATTTTAAGAAAGGAAAAAACTGTATTAAAATCATAATACTCAATATATACTGACAACAAAAGATGAATACAAGTCACGTTTGACTTCTGCAGCTACAAGAGGTGCTCAAAGTGGTTACCATCAGTGTAATTTTAATATAGATTTTATATATCGATAACAAAAGATGAATACAAGTCATGTGTATACATTTTTTTGGTACCTCATATAGATTTAATTTTAGTTGACATTCAATATTATTTTATATTAGTTTCAGGTGTACAGTGCAGTGGTAAGGCATTTATATAATGTATGAAGTGATCCCTCCGACAAGTCCAGTACCCATGTGACACCCTGTCTTTACAACATTATTGGCTATATTCCCCAGACTGTATTTGACATCCCTCTGATAATTTTGTGACTACCAATTTGTACTTCCTAATCCCTTCACCTTTCTCACCCATCCCCAACCCTCCTCCCATCTACCAACCATCAGTTTGTTCTCTCTATCTGTGAGTCTATTTCTGTTTTGTTTGCTTGTGTATTGTTCTTTAGATTCCACATATAAGTGAGATCATATGGTATTTGTCATTCTCAGTGTGAAAGTCACTGCTATTTATTTCTATTTCACTAAGTGAAAGTAAGGCACCAAAAGTAGAGATTAAAAAAAATATAACTTCTCAAATGCAGGCGCAGTTTCTGAGAAATCCACTTCTATACAAAGGAGGAGCCCAGGCCGCTGCCTGTTGGAGGAGGAGGAGGTTGTATGTGTTCTAGATGGGAACTCTGCCAAAGGGTTTCTCCACCAATTAACACCCTCAGCTCCAGGGCTGGAAACAATCAAGGTAGTCAGTCCTTGGGCCGAAAGCCACTAAAATGGCCACAATCCCCCCTGCCCACAATGTTCCCACCAGCAGTTCTTCTCTTAATCATTCCCAGGATCCCTGTTCTTTGGCCTCTCTTATCGTTACTTCCTTCTCTTTCCAGCTTGTGTCCTATGGGCCACACTTCCTTTTTCTGGCCAGTGGTCTCAGCGGCTTTGTCTCCTTTTTATATCTTGCCTGCCTAGGAATAACGCCAATTCAAAACCGTCTTGCCTATAATGACATAAAGCCCGAATGGCCCATGTGGCACACACACGCCGGGTGCAGTGATGAAGTGGGAAGAAGATGAGCTGTGCAGTCAGAGCCGCCTTCAAACCCAGCTTTGCCACTTAGAAGCCGTGTTGCATTTGTTAAGTTAACTTGTGCCTCAGTCTTCTCATCAGTAAAATGGGGCTAATTTACTTAGCTCCAGGGCTGTAGAGAGGATAAGCGAGATAAATATGTCATGCAAACAGCAAAATGCCATGAGCTTAGTGCACCCACAGTAAACAGTGACTTAGTAGATGTGACAAGGCCTGTCACACACAGCCTCTGCATACCTTTCCAGCCTCCTTTCTTGTCACTTGTCTATCAGAAGCCTAATAAGCAGACACATTGACCTTCATGCCTCCCATGGCTGTGCTCTTGGGCTGGAACACTTTTCCCACTCTCCTTGATCTGCCTCCACCCCGTGGCCTGGATGATGCCTCCTCATCCTTGGACGCTCAGTCTGGAGCTGTGCTGTCCTAAACACCATGAGTGGTTATTTAGATTTAAATTACTTAAAATTAACTACACTTGAAAATTCAGTTCCTCAGTCACACTGACGACATTTCAAGTACCCAATGTCCACATGTGGCTGGCCAGGGGCTGCTGTGTTGGACAGTGCAGAGCAGAACTCACTTCCATCATTGCAGGAAGTTCCGCTGGACAGAGCACCTCTAGAGGAAAACGTCTCTGCTAACCTTCTCCCAAAGACCCATGGGTACTTCTACAAGAGCACTCATTGGTTCATGTTTGCCTTGTTGTTTCTTTGTTTTTCTCTATGAACTGTGAGCTTTCTGAAGTACCGCCCCCATCAGTAAGAGTTTGCTAAGTGAGTTATTGAATATTTGATTAAAAAGCTATTTAAAAAAAATCTTTTAATTATCTGGAGGTCCCAGAGCCACGAGAAAGGAGCTCCTGATATACTACTTGCTTTCAGGAGCTGGTCCCGAATGGCTTTGCCTTGTTTTAACTATTACTCCATTTCTCAACCCATTCCTAATCCTCCTAATCCAATTCCTGACCTCCTGACTCCTGACCTCTTGCAGCCTTTCTGCTGTGTGTCTTTCCCACCTCACCGTCTTCCCGGTCGGCAGCTCTATCTGCTCTTAATGTTCCCTCTCCCTGGTTCCCTCTTCCGCCTCCCATCGTGTTCTTCTGTGGGATTCCATTTGCTTCTGGCCACTCTGGGTCCCTAACCTGTTGAGGCAAGCCCAGCTCTATACCAGGTGGCCAGGATTTCTTGGCCTCCTAGAAAAGGAATTAAACAATAGGGCATCTGGGAAAGTATCTGATGCCAGGTCATATAAAATCTTTCTGTACTTGCAGTACCTTGGGCAGCGTCTGGCACACAGTATGTTGAAGGAATGAATGATCTATTGTTTAATCAGGGACTATAGTCTCAGAGAGGAAGGAGGTACAAGAGCAATGAAGCTGAGAAGAAAGGAGAGCAAATATGGAGACGTGTACTGAGCTGCTGAGCACGACTGTGTTCAACCCACAGAACCCCACCCCCAATCCAAAGTTGTGTATACTGCAGCTCAGACTAGCCCGAGGATGAAACGGGCAAAGGAGGGAGGATTTATCCAGGCTCCACTTGGTCATCTCCGGATGGTACATTCCATGGCATGGGCACCCAGCAGGTCCTCACAGAAGCCTTGGGCTGGATATGAGAAGTGTATTGGTGCAAAGTTGGTCAGAGCCCACACAGAGCCCACAAGAGACGAGGATGCCAAGGGGCTCTGGAGTGGAGCATAAGTGCTGTCCGGCACAATGTATATAAATTTATCTTTCAAATGACCTAGACATCATGGGCAGGGCCTAGAGGAAACGACACCTGGGGAAGGTTTACAATGTGCGCTGTTCTCACACTTGATTCTGGCAGGGTTCTAGGTTTATGGTGAGTGAGCATCAGTAAAAATCCCCTGGTTGACAGCGTAGAAGCATCTGAGCTCCTGTGGGTTCCAGTTCCCAAAGGGTGAATGTGATGCAGGGAAAGTGAGTAGAGATGTTAGGGGGACTGGTGGGCAGCGAGGGGCTGAAACAAACCTGATCCACTTTGTCATTTTGCCTGGAGTCGAGTCTACTTTGAAAGATCCCCATGTCCTCTCCTTAAATCTCAGGTTAATAAAACCAGCCTGGCACCCCTTCCAAAGTTTCACCTTTAATAAGATTTCCTAAATCATAAAAACCACTGAGGCCCAGATAATGGTCATGGTACTAAGAATCAATAAACTTGACTTTTCACCAGATTTTCCCCAGAGCCCGAGCACTGATTTGTTTTCAGTGTATGCTCAGGTCTCTAGATGCTGGGTATAGCTCTGTCTTGCTCCATACCTTGTCTCTAGCTAGCAGATGTCTTTTGGAGAATAAATGTTATTGCTGTGATTTGTTATGTCCATTCACATTCTATCAGTCAAGGCATTTCAGCAAGCTATTTTTTCATCTTCGTGAATCATAGACTTGAAAGACAAAAGATACTCCAAGAAATTATTTCAGCACTGACCATCTAGGCAGGAGGACAAAACAGGGATTCCCATGAGAGTTGGTAGTCACCTCTTTTCTGCACCACTTCCCAAACCCTCAGTTGTTCCTTGTACTTCAGCCACAGCTGTTAGGGGCCTGTTCCCCAGCAGGCTTTGAGCAGCTTTGCACAGGCGCACCTGGATACCGGCCTCACCTTGTCCTTCTTAAGGCATTGCTTGCTTCCTGTCCTGGCATCTCTACTCTGTGGCTCAACAGTCCCAGGAATCCACTCTGCACTGAGGCAGGCACAGTCCAGCAGGGCTGGGGAGAGAGTGCTGTGGGGCCACTCTTGACCCATGGGAGCCAGTGAATAAATGCACCCCGTTTTCACCCCCTGGCAGACAGCTCTGAGGTGCATTTCGTAAGCCCCCTCATAGGTCCTGTGGGGATGAAACAGCCAGTGCCTCCTTGTGTTGGCTTTCTCCTTTCTCTGTGTCACTGCTCTTTCCTGCGTTTCCGTTCCCTGAGATGGTACTTCCAAACAAACTACCTATGCACAAACTTTGGTCTCTAGCTCAGCTTTGGAGGGACTAAGACAAGTGGGTGCAGTCTTACATGGGACCTGCAGTCTCACACCCTGATTCGTGCTCCAGGAGGACAACAGCTATGACTGGCCCCTTGGAGTACCCACATCCCAACACAAGGATGCCTCAGCTGCAGTGGTTTGTCTCTTCTTCCCAAGGCTACAGGGAAAGCAGGAAGAGCTACTGCATGAGCACTTGTGTGGCCAGCCCTGTGGTGGCGTCCTTCTTATCCTCATCATACCACGAGGAAACCAGTTCAGAGACAATTTCATTACTTTCCTTGCTTTCTTTGTTTTGCTTTGTTTTTGGTGGAAATGAGAACTGATGCTTTCTCCCCCAATGTGGGGACGAGAATAGCACTAACTCCAAAGGTTAGAAGGAAAGAAACGCTCTGCGCACGAATGACACAACAGTCTGGCGTCTTCACTACCAGGTGCACAGGGGCAGAGGGGCCGACTGCAGCTCAGTTCAGTGCCCTGGCTCAGCTTCCTCTGCGGGCAGTGCTGACACAGGCTTGCCCAGTGCCCACTTCCTGCCAGCACCATCTGGCAGGTGCGAGCATTTCCCAGCCATGAACCAGGCTGCATAATTGCCTCAAATCATGGGGTGCTTCTTGGAAGCCCTGACTCCTGCCACGAGCACAACTGTCACACAGAAACCACTTAGGGAACCAGAAGTCATTCATCCCCATGAATGACCCACTCCACAGAGCTCGGCTCTCAGGCTTCTGGGATGACTTAATCAGAAAAGCTCATCTTCATGTTGGGTGGGCGCCATCAGTGAAGAACACATGTTAGACAACTGAAAGTGGCCTGGGCCAGGCCTCACCCCAGCCCGGCAGCCCACAGAGTTCCTGAACTTTATTTACCTTGTAATCTGTGCCTGTCTTCCCTGCTGCAGTCTTTCCATGTTGCATTGCCTGCTGTTTCTAAAATATGCTATAACACTACTGCTCCATTTCATGCTACGTACATGAAACTATAATATGGCTTAGCATCTTCTTTGCTTCTCCCTGTGGAAAGCTTTTTTTTCATTTATCTAAGAAGACATTTAATGATGCATTATTTCATTTGTAATTATGCCTGTATTCCCTGCCAGCTGAGTTACATTTTTTTTGGTTTAACTGAAAAAGAAATGCATAACTGGGACTCTTGTGGAAATCACAAGGACCTTAAGGTCATTAGGTTTCACCAACACCAGGATTATTCTTCTAGCTTTACTTGAAATGACCACTCCAAAAAATGGTCCACCCGCTGTAACAAACTGATGTTTCTGAGACATATTCAAGCTCCACACTGAATGATGCCACATTTAACTGGAACTGGCATCAACTGTTTATACAGCGACTGTATTTATTGGCCTCCCAGTGGCAACCCACTGTTCCTTATGGCCTTCCCCTGAGTTAGGACAAAAAACAAAGACCATTTCTCTGTAACAAACATGTGTAACTCTCTTCCTCTGGGATGTCCTCTCTTAATCAGGAATCAGAGTCTGTTTCAGTCTGATTAATTGGACCAAGCCATCATTCAGTTTCTAGGTTTCTAATTCTATGGCTTTTGTGGGGGAAGAAAAGTTATTTTCTCTTTCTCTCCAGGCAAGGTATAATGAAAAAGCAATTATCTTAACACCTCCTCTACTTTCCAACAGCCAATAAACAACGAGGATCTCCTATCAGATAGGTAGTGAACACTGACCTTACATTTGCTCCAGAGGGACTGAGACATCTGGGCCTGAAGCTCCATCAGGTACTTCTGGGTCAATGGTGGTACCTGCATAACCTCCAACAACTGATGGGGCATTTCAGCCCCACCTTCTGAAATGTTCAGAGCTGAATGTGTAGCAGCCAAGGCTCACAAAGGGCTTCAGGGGGATATAGCTGCATTTAGAAAGTAAACCTTTCTAAAGGTGACACTACCCATGGCACACTCCTGATTACCCCTTCCTTTATCATCTGTGGAACTCTGGTGTTTTGCACAGTTCTCCTGGATCTTGTGGTCAACCTGACAGAAGCTAATGGGATATCTCTGGACCTGGTGGAAGGTCTCACCAATGCCCTCACCTTGAGTCAATGTCATGGCAGGTGACCTTAAAGATGGATCCCAGTGTCCCTCTAGGATACACAGATAATTTCACAGCACATCTCTGTTGAGACCTACACCAATTTGACCCAGTTTAGCAAGTGGATAGAGTCCTCCTGATCCATTCCCATCACTTCCTAGGAAACAGGTTCACACCTGACCTTTAGTTTATATTTTCCCAATTACACAGCAGAATTTGGCTTCTTTCTGGAAACTCCATGTTGAAAGTGCTCATTTGAAACTGTTCCTTCCCTATAATAATAGTGAACATTTATTGATTATTTACTATGTGCCAGGTTCTGTCTGTGCTAAGAAATTTGCACACATTACCTTACTTGATCTTCATAACAGTTCTCTGAGTTAGGTATTATAATTAACAGATAAAGGGTTCTTCATATAAAGTTTCACAGATACTTAGCAGGGTTCACAAAATACTAATAAGATTCTTCAAGAGTTAACTGGAGCATTTGTACTCTGATCAGAGCAGTTCTCTTTAAATCATGTCTTTCTTATTTGCAGTATCTTTTACACTCAAATACAGCACTGATGTTTAGCCAATGAAAGCCTACCTATTGGAGAAGAAAACTGGTGAATGACAAAAACAGTGGTCATTAGAGTGCCAGAAAAATATTCAGCATTTTGGATAGTTCTGAATTGTTTAAATCATTTGAAATATTCTTTCCTCATACATCTAATCTGATTTTCATTGTTTTTCTTGAAATTTCCCATTTCCGGTTCTTAACATCGTGCATTGGTTTTAAATCTTTTCTCTTACGTATTAGAAGTGCCATTTCGCTTACGTATTAGAAGTGACAATTTGGGCCTTCACCGGAATGGAATGTAAAAATCCTTTAGCAATATTTCTGGTGACTTAACAGGTAACAGAAAGGCTACCTGCTGGCTCCCCTATTCAGGATGGTGTGGCCTCAACCTAAGCATTTTGGGTGAAGTATAAGACATTTCTGTCTATTCTTGCAGGATCATTTCTTAAAGGCGTGTCCACACTAGGAAAGCAGATATGAAAAAGTGTTGCTATCATATCATCCATAACAATGTAGACTTTGGCATCCTGGCAGAGTGAGGCCTGGGCGTGATGGCTGAAATGAGCTCTTATTATGGTATGAGGCTTACAGCTAGCCACCATCTCCAAGAGGAAGCAGTCACTGCACAGGGAATGTTCTCTATGTAAATTTAGATAATGCTTTTCTTGATAAGCTGAGTCAAAAGAGACAGTCCAAATCAGATCTGGCATCCTTTTTGCTGCTAGGTGCACAAAGTCTTCATGAAAAGAGAATCTCCTACACTTTTGGAGAAATACAAGTTATTCTCTGCAACTCACACACCTTATATGTTAAGAATTGGATGCCCTGCTATCCCGTGCAGTGCTCTCTCCATATACTACACTTCAGGCCATGCCATCTCTAAACCCATCAACATCCACTTGGGATCACATACAGAGAGAAAAAAAAGGCTATCTTCTTTATCTGTCTTTTATTCCTGTCAATAAGTGTAAAGGACTTGAGATTTTACCCCATTCACAAGCTAAAAGTTAGCTTGCTACAGTTTTATAGATGCCTGTAGATGACACAAGACTCCTGGGCCAAAGACAACAACTTAATAACATACAGCAATAGCAATCACCAGAGTATCCAGAGTGTCAGTATTTTCTTACCCTTGTTCCCAAGGTTCCAATTCTTACAGGGTGTTATGAAGAGGGCCAGGTGGCACTTAACACACACACACCAGAATGAATTACGCAAGAGGAACTCCAAGCTTAGGGAACCCAAACCTTTTATAATGGGCAGTAAGCATGCCTGTCCTTCGCTCTAAAGCAGCGGTTCTCAACCTGTGGGTCGCGACCTCTTTGGGGGTCGAACGACCCTTTCACAGGGGTCGCCGGGTACTCGTATGTGGGCGTATCTGCATATGTGTTTTCCGATGGTCTTAGGTGACCCCTGTGAAAGGTTGAGAACCGCTGCAAAGGAAAACACTTTCTTTGCCTTCTGAGGCTGAGGCTGTTCACTATACAAACATCATCAAAAAGAGTCTGCAACAAAGGTAACCAGTGCCTCTGCTTGCAACATGTGCCAGGGACTCGTGGAGAATTTTCTCCCAGCAATCCTTTAATTTTGCTGCTGCTTGCTGTGGCAGAAAGGCTCACTGTGTGGCCACGCAATGTCGTAATACTCTTTCAACAGACAACCTCATGCTTTCAGTCAAAGCTTGTGGGTCCTAAGAATCCCATAGCTTCAAAAGAGAATGTAAATGTAAATAATGACTTTTGGTCACATTTATCCATATACAGTCATTCTACTTTAAAATTTTATTTAGGATTTTACTACAAATGCTCTAAATTTAACCAAGTTGTAATAATTGTGACTACAAAATGTCACTCTTCAAGGGAAACATTTCTTAATAATTTATTATTTGAATAGGAGCACTGCATTTACAATTTAGCTTATTTGGGTTCTCTATAAGAGACAGAAAGATACTTACATGAACACATAATCTAAGACAGAACATGAACAGAACTCATCAAAGGAGAATGCTAATTCCAGTCCAGTGGCCTTCTTTCCACAAATTGTTAATTCAAAGCATGAGGGTAAAATAGGAAAGAATCCATTTATTCACTGGGAGACAAAACTCGTTTCTTCCATGGCATAATGTTATTTCCCAGGGGCACTTACTATGTTCATACGTAGATTCTGCTTTAGCAAAAATAATATTCGTAACCAGAACTTTGTACAGATAATTCCTGTGTATCTTACTCAGTTGCCCCAGTCTTATGAAATAAAGTAGTGTGCATCAGAGTTATTTAAAAAATTGAAACTTGTACTTAGCCATTTTCACATGAATATCTTGAATGAGTAAAATTAATTTACAATTCCTTTCTTCACTTTTAAAATTCGGGTTTTTTTTGTATACATTTTATACCGTTAAAGTATAAACATAACACCTTTGCCATAAGAGATAACGGTATGATATTGTCTTCAAAAAAGTGCGTTTACATGAATAAAAAAGAAGCGTGTTAGACTTTGTAGAATCGCCACGAGTGGGATTTAAAATGCACTAGAAATAAATGTTAGCAGAAAGCTACGACTTTCCCCACAGACAGGAAAAGAAGCAGTGGATTTTACCAGTGAGGATCCTGATGACGGACTGGCGTGTTTACCTGTGTGCAGTCCTCCAAAAGGGCTACGTAAGAAACTCCTTAGGAAATTAGAGTAAGAATCTGAAGGTGGTGCTTATCTCAGCAGCACATAAACCAACACCGCAGTCATGCAGAGGCAGCCGGCATGGCCTCAGTGTGAGAAAAACACAAACCCCTGCAGTGGCCCATGTTTATGGAAGTGCTAAAAGACATCACTGTCTCAGGGTGATGGCAGACACAATTCCCCTTCATCTCTCTGGTTATTTTAAAAAACAATGAGAGCTGGGAAGAGGAAATGCAGTGAGCAAGTCCTCCACTTTTAACACACATAACCACATCAGCTATAAAACTGTTCAGAGTGTACGTGTAAATTTAGCAAAAATGCTGGGGAGTTAAAAACCCACTGATGGCAGCCTGGTGAATTCAGACATATGGGATCTAGCTCCTAATGACTCATTCAGTCCTTGAAATAATCTAGAGGCATCTTTTATTACACCTCTTAAGTACATGCAGTACTTTGTACCAGGCACTTCTTTACTCTTTTATAAATATTAATTTATTTTAATCCTCATAACAACCTTTTGATGTCGTACTATTATTATTCCCACTTTACAAATGAGCAAACTGAGGTGCATAGTATAAGCAACTTGCCCAATGCCACGCAACTAGTGACTGACAAAACCAGGACTTGAACTCAGGTAGTTTGGCTTTGGAGCAGAGCCAAGGTGAGTGAGGCACCAGCCTTAGGTGTAAAATTGAAGGGGCACCAAAAAACTCAGTAATAAAGATAAATAGTGCCTTAATGTAGTATTTGAAAAAACAAATTAATGCAAAACACCCATTTGAACAAATATCAAAAATTTAAATAAAGACAAGATCAACATTACTGATTTTCCCCTTTGTCTCAGCCTCCAATCTGGCTCGCCATGGCATTGCTTTAGAATCTGTGTTGGTAACTACTATGGGCTACAACTTCCTTTTTAAACATCTCTCTTTTCTTCATAGCTGTGATTTCAGTTTGTAATTGTACAAATGTAGTGTGCTTATTTGGCTAGTGTCCCTCTGCCCTTTAGAAGATGGCAAACTCTGTGAGGACAGAGGCCTGTTTTGGGTCACAGTTTTATCCCAGACAGGCTGAAGGAAGGATCTGACTGAGAGTAGGAATGTGTGATGGGGAGGTTGTCTGAATGTCATAAGAAGGAAGGGATATGCCTCCTACGGGGCACACACTCAAACATGACACAATTACTTAGTATCTGTCAGGAGGAACCCATTGAAAAGACAATGAATTCAAAGCTAGGCAAATTTTAATGATTAATAATTAAATAATAAAAGGTAAATAATCAAAGGCCTATATATCCAAATTAAAAAAAAACTTTGATCTGAAAATAAAATTGGGCAGAAAGCAAACTAGAATTTTTATTAAAATCATATGACCCAGATGCTATTTCATCCAATAGCTACAGGATCCAGCCTTTATCACCATAGCACTCGTAGGAGTAGAAAAGAATAAATAAAATTTTATAGCCATATAAAAGCTTTTGAATGTGCTGGAAATCTTAGCAAGGTTTCCTGACATAACAACCATACTCTTCTTATTGCATTATCTGATTTTACATCTGAAAGAGACATTGGTTCTTTACTCTGCTTGTTAGAATTTACAATGTTTCAGTGAGAAACCTTCCCTTTTATTCACAACCTACCATTAGCTTGGAAAATAATAGTTTTCCATGATTCACAAATCTTCATTATTCTTATTCTGTAAGGAGATTATTTGGTTACTTGAGGGACGGTCATATGGGAAAAGGCAGCAAGATAAGAAGCAAGTTTGAGGCTCAAAAATGATTCAATAGGAAAACCAACCACTTCCCTCTCTGGTACAACCTCGATTCAGTGGTTAGAACTGGTCTTCAGAACCTGACATAAGAAAGCTATTTGGTAATGCGCTTGCATGGCCTCTTAGTCAGAAAAGACAAAGTACCTTCTTTTCAAGGTTCTCTTCATATAGAGGCTGGTACCTTAATAATTCATAGGTAGGCAACAGGTTAAATATTAGGGTTATACAGTTAAATCATAAATTTAAAACTGCGATTTCTGCTGAATTTCTGCTACTGAGACTTTAAACAGACAAGTTAGCATATTAACAGACTTATTTTTAAGGTAAAATGAGCACCTTTGCACACACAAGTGATAACTACTAATTCAAGATCAGGCATGTCCACACCCATGTTCATAGCAGCACTACTCACAACAGCCAAAAGGTGGAGGCAATGCATGTGTCTATCAATGGATGAACAGATAAACAAAATGGTTATATATACATTGAAATGTTATTCGACCTAAAAAGGAAGGAAATCCTGACAGGTGATACTATAATATGAATGCATCTTGAAGACCTTATGCAAAGTGAAACATGCCAGTCATAAAAGGAAAAATGTATGATTCCACTTTTATGAGGTACTAGAGTAGTCAAATTCTTAGAGGCGGAAAGTAGAATGGTGGTTGCTAGGAGCTGAGGGGAGGGAGAAATGGGGAGTTAAATGTTTAATGAATACAGAGTTTCAGTTGGAGAAGATGAAAAAGTTCTGGTGATGGATGGTAATGGTGGTTGTAGAACAATGTGAATGTACTTAATGCCACAAAACTGTACACTTAAAAATGGATAAAATGGGAAGTTTCATGTTATGTATATTTTACCATAATAAAAAAACAAGAAGTTGCCAGAAAGAATTTTTAAAAATTAATCTTTCCAAATGTAACATAAAACACATACTTAAAAAAGATTACAATCTATATACTTTGATTAATAGGCAAATATACTAGAAAAGAGGTCTCAAAAAACAAAAAAGTTCTCCTGCCAGGACATGATGTATAACATTCGTTCAAGACACACTCCTATATTTCCAGTAAGATGGTGGAATAGGTAAACGCTGTGCTTGTCTCCACTCAAGACCACATCAAAATTATAATACAACTAAACTACAGAACAACCATCATTGAGAATTGCCTGAAGTCTAGCTAAACAGAAGTCCTACAAATAAAAACATACAGAAAAAGCCACGTCGAGACTGGTAGGAAGGGCAGAGACCTAGAACGGGCTTCTCCCACACCCATGTGTGACAGTTAAAATTCAAGAGGGATATCTCAGTGGCAGAGGTCTCCTTGGAAGAGCGAGGGGTCCCAGCCCCACAGCAGGCTCCCCAGCCATGGAGTCTGGTTCTGAGAAAAGAAGTCCCCCAGTCTGACTGTGAAAACCAGCCTGTGCACAGACTTACTCCCTGACGGGCTCACTCACTCCGAGCTCCAGCTCCGGGACAGTAGCTTGAAAGGTGCCTGGGACATATCAGGAGGAACTGAATTGTCTGACTTCAGGGTGAGGGCTGAAGGGGCAGCTTTCTCCCAGACAGAAGTGCTGGTAGAATCCATTGCTTCTTTGTGGAGCCCTTCCCCTTCCCAGTGTGTAGGCGCAGGGGGCCACCATATGTCAGTTAAGCCAGCTAACACTGTTCACCTCACTCTTGTGATTCCCTGAGACCCCACCTTACACAATTTTGGGGCACACTCAAGCTGCTTCCAGTGGCTTTTCCATACAAACAGCCTGTCTTGGCTCATGCCATGGACTTTTCTAAAAATCTCTCAAAGGTTCACAAAACACAAGCAGCATCTGGCCTCAGTGTGCCCTATACCTCTTGCTGAGAAACCTCAAGCCCTGCAAAAGAGGCACCTGGCCTCTGTTCATGGCTTGGCCTCTTGAGGCACTGCCAAGCTCAGCATGGGTGATGGCCATATGTGGATTGCTTTGAAGTTCATGTCAGGTGGCTCTGGGAAGGGCACAAGCTGCAGCTGAACTTGGCTTGCAGTAGGGCCCCTCCCAGGAGGCCCCAGGGCCAGCACACCTTGTGGGAAGCTTCAGACTGAGCTGGAGTATCACCCAGCAACCTCCAGGGACCACATACCCGAAGGTCAGACTGGACAGGCACTAGAGCCCTACTAAAGTGAATACTGCTCCATAGGGTCAGCCTCTGCATAGCAGCTC
Source organism: Hipposideros armiger (assembly GCF_001890085.2). Classification (NCBI taxonomy): domain Eukaryota; kingdom Metazoa; phylum Chordata; class Mammalia; order Chiroptera; family Hipposideridae; genus Hipposideros; species Hipposideros armiger. Next base: position 246,743 of record NW_017732005.1, on the reverse strand, counting down.
CTCCACTGTAGTCACATCTAGTCATCACAACCAATCAGCCCAAATCAGTCAATTCCTCATATTCACAAGCAAACAGCAAGGCTCAACTACAACAGGAAAGCACAAACAACCCACATAAGGGAACGCACCTTGAGCACCCAGCTCAGGTGACCAGGGAGAATGTGCCACTGGGCTCCACAGCACACCTACTACAATAGGCCACTGTACTAAGAACAGGAGACATAACAGCTCTACCTAATATATAGAAACAAACATAGAAAGGCAGAAAAATGGTGAGACAAAGAAACATGTCCCAAATGAAAGAACAGGACAAAACTCCAGAAAAAGAACTAAATAAAATAAAGACAAGCACTCTACCAGATGCAGAGTTCAAAACACTGGTTATAAGGATGCTCAATGATCTCAGTGAGTACTTCAACAAAGACAGAAAACATAAAAATGAGATAGAAAACATAAACGAGAACCAGCCACAAATAAAGAATACAGTAACTGAAATAAAGAATACTTTCAAGGGTTGAAAGAACAACAGTTGAGTCAATAAAGCAGAGGATTGAATCAGTGATTTATAAGTTAAGGTAGCAGAAAACACCCAATCAGAACAGCAAAAGGAAGAAAGAATCCAAAAAAATAAGGACAGTTTAAGGGGTTTCTGGGGCAACATCAAATGTAACAACATTTGCACTATAGGGGTACCAGAAGGGGAAAAGAAAGAGCAAGGAATTGAAAACCTATTTGAGGGCCGGCCGAGTGGCGCGGTGGTTAAGAACTGGCTTGGGACGCCAGAGGGCCCCGGTTCGGATCCCACATATGAGGGCCAGTGACACTGCCCTCTACAGCTAAGATGCTGA
>NW_017732005.1:237464-245540 GCF_001890085.2 Hipposideros armiger | reverse complement strand
AAAAAAAAAAAAAAGAAAGAAAACCTATTTGAAGAAATAATGATGGAAAACATCCCTATCTTGGTAAAGGAAATAGACATGCAAGCCCAGGAAGCACAGAGAGTTTTAAACAAGATGAACCCAAAGAGGATCACAACAAGACACATCATAATTAAAATGCCAAAGGTTAAAGACAAAGAATCTGAAAAGCAGCAAGAGAAAAGCAATTAGTTATCTACAAGGGAGTTCCCATAAGACTGTCAGCTGATTTCTCAACAGAATCTTTGCAGGCCAGAAGGGAGCGGCACAAAATAGTCAACGTGATGAAAAACAATCGCCTACAACCAAAATTATTCTACCCAGCAAAGCTACCATTCAGAATTGAAGGGCAGATAAAGAGCTTCTCAGACAAGAAAAAGCCAGAGGAGCTCATCAACACCAAACCAGCATTACAAGAAATATTACTGGGACTTCTTCAAGTTGAAAAAAAAGATCAAGAATATGAATAATAAAATGCAATAACTATATATCTACCAACAATTATTTTAAATGTAAATGGATTAAATACTCCAGTCGAAAAACAAAGGGTGGTTGAATGGGTAAGAAAACAAGACCCTTACATATCCCAAAACACTACTTCGAGTGGACATGTGCATCCATATGTTCATTGCAGCATTGTTTACAATGGCCAAGATGTGGAGGCAGCCTGTCTGTACGTTGATGGAAGGATGGATAAAGAAGAGGTGGTACACATATATAATGGAATACTACTCAGCCATAAAAAAGTATGAAATCTTGCCATCTGCAACAACATGAGTGGACCTACATGGAATTATGCTACGTGGAGTAAGTCAGATAGAGAAAGACAAATGTCCTATGATTTAACCTATATGTGGAGTCTAAAGAACAAAATAAACAAACATACAAAACAGAAATAAATTCATAGATACACATAGAACATTTTGATGGTTGCCAGCTGGGAGGGGTTGGGAGTGATTGAAAAAGGAGAAGGGAGTAAGAAGTACAAATTGGTAGTTATAAACGGTCATGGCGATATAGGGTATAGTATAAGGATTATAGTCAATAATATTGTAATAACTATGTATCATGTCAGAAGGGTACTAGTTATTGGGGTGATCACTTCATAAATTATTTAAATGTCTAATCACTATGCTGTACACCTAAAACTAACATAATATTGTCTGTCAAACATAATTGAAAAATTAAAAAATTCCTTGAAAAAAAAAGACACTCCTGTACAATGGCTTCTGTTTCTCTTCCATTTTAGAAAGGATATTAGAACCTAAGGAAGTGAGAGGGATATTATCATAGACTAACCTGAAATATCACTCATTTGTTTTTTAATTAAATAATTTACAAACTCTGGTACTTTATTACTGGTAAAAGTTTTTATGAGACACCTCACACTGATCCTGGAACACCAGTGAGCTGAAAACTGCTGGTCCAAGGTCACATCAAGCATAAGCTAGCAAGCAAAAGTTAGCACAGATAAACATAAATCACTTCAGAGTGTTCAGACAGTAGTGGAGCTAGTGCAATGATTGATTTTACCCCTCAAGTATGATTTATGGCAAAAAAAGAAAAAGCTATAAATGTCTCGGTGCTAATTTTAACTGTGTAATGGAAATCTCATTTCCTGTTCTAAATCTATAATACTGATCTTATCAATCATCTCAGAGCCCAGTAACACATCTAGGTCTAAAATTACTCAAGAAGGCATTTATGGCCACTTATGAATATTTTCTTGAGACTGAAGTTCACCACCATTTTTAAAAGTACTGTAATGGCGTTTTCTAAAACCCAATGGGAATAAGAGGTATATGTTGAGTAGAATTCTTTTATTCACATTTCAATCTGTTTAAGAGATGAAATCCACATTATCTGCCATTATTTCTAATAATAACAAAAGCCACTATTGGAGTAGCACCTGCTATTTCCTCAACAAATATGTATATCCTCAAAGAAGATGTTAGTACAGGTACACTTATCCAAAATTTTCTGAAAATGCAATTTTTGGTGATAACTCTGACCTGTTTATACACTTTACCCCACTAAGTGTGACTATCTGCACATTTTACTGCAGAATTACTAATGTGTTTGATTATAGGATGCTGCTTCAGACCCCACTGGGGCTGTTATATAACATTTGTATTTGCACTGTGTTATCTTTCTAAAACAAAAATTCTAAAAAATCCTGAATTCTGAAACTCATCAGGGCCCAAGATTCCAGAAAAGGAATCATGAAATTGCATTCTCGTTTTACAGATGAAGAAACTGAGGCTCAGAGAGGGGTGATATCTTGCCAAAGCCATACAGTGAGTAACAGGCAGAGGTATTGAAAAAGGGCTGTCTGTTTATAATGCCTGCCTGCTTTCCATGATGTCAGACAATAGGGAATAACCATTTGAATTAAGAGTGTAAGGTAAACAGATTAGATAGATGGTGCTATCTGGGTGGACTTCCTGGCATAAGTGTAGCATGACTAAAAAAAATTTGGACAGACACTGATTACTTGAGTGTGACAGTGGTAGAATTTTCTTTGATATTAACCATAGTGTTTATCAATTTTATTTTCTTTGATTTTATTTCCTATCTTCACGAAAAAGTACGAAAAATTTCCGCACTCACAAATCAAATAGGACCCAGGTTGTGTTTCACAATTGCTAGTTTGTAGACCAGCTTTTAAACACTTATGTTCTTGAAATATAAACAAAATGTATTGTATATATGTAAATGTGGAAAAATATTATATTTTTTGTCTGGGAACTTGGAGGTGGGGGAGACTTCTGCCCTCCCCCACAGGGAGATTTCTGCACCACCATTTTTATGCTTCCTAAAGGAGATGAGTTTCATTTGTAATTTGGCAGCACGGTAGTCCAGCACCAAGGCAGAATAAACACTGGCGTCTCACATTTCAGCTGCACACTGAGTTAGCTTCCACAGCCACAGTGCCAGCATTTTCTAACAAAACCAAAAGTCCTGGGTCTCTCCAGGTAATTTTTATATCCAAACAACTTAATAGTCAATATAATTTTAAAAGACCAGGCTGAGAAGACCCAGTGGCACCCTGTGGGGTAAGGGCTGGCCTCCTCTCAACTTCAGCAGGTTCAGCATTACCTTTTCCTCTGGTGGCTCAGAATAAAGTTGTTCTTTCTATTGGACTGTTAAGCACTGAAACGCCAGTTATTCTGGCTCCTTTCACCTGAGTGAAGGGCAATGTGCAAAACGCAGGAAGAGGCCAGAGCTTCCTATGCGAGGAAGATATGAGACATTTCGTACGTGGTGTAAAAGCCTCTCCTTCTTTGCCAAGGAGACTTAGCGGGATGCCCAAGCGCTGCCCTGCCATCTCCAGTAGGCAGGTCAGTTGTGCTACCACTACCTTTTAAAAAGAACTATTGAAATCACAGATTGGAAGAGTTGGAATGCAGCCCTCCCACAGAACAATAGCAAATGCACTCAAATCTCTATCTCAGCTTCGTATTCTTCATTGAACTCTCTCAAAAAATCAGTGAGGCTAATCTACAACTCCTAATGTAGTCCCTTCGGTGCTACTAAAAATAGTCTGAGCCTTGTCCATTGTTAAGTGAATGGATGGGAATAACAATGTCGTATTTTACTTAATGAAATAAAGGATCTGGCAATGCAGCTAGCAGCTGTTATAAAGAGACAAATGCCACCTTAATATGATTTCTTAAATATTTAATAAGCTGTGTTTTAGTCTGGTTTGTAGGCTCACTAACACTAGGTCAAACAAAGATAACAAAATAATGAATTATCCTCCTCACGAAGACGTGGAAGCAATGGACCTATTAGGCTAAAAGCTCTAAAAATGGAGGCATTAAATACACTTGAAAATTAAATGATGACTAATCAATCCTTCTAAACTCCCAACAGTCTTTAGAAATGGGTTCCTTGCTAAAGGAAATAAGTAATTTGCGGTCTACTCTTTGGTGTAACACAATAAATATGATAATTATTTCATGGAACAACTTAAAATCTTTAAATAAATTGCTTTGAATGATTGCACGTTTTCATTTTAAAATATTTGAAAAAAACTATAAAAACAGAAATCTACTTTCCCCCCTGAACCTGATGAAACGAACAAAATTAAGCAAACACTTGAGCGATTTCCTCATGTCTTCAATTATACACTTGTTTATAAATATATTAACTTTATATGTGATAATAACCCAACTATACATTTTGTAAATGCCTTTATTTAGTTTTAATATTTTATTTGTATCCTATACGTTGTGGGCATAAAGCATGAATGATGAGAGTTCTCAAGGAGCTTTGAATATAGTAGGGGAGATAAGACAGGAAGCCGTACCATAAATAACTGTAATCCAAGGAATAAGGGGTCAGCCGTCCAGGAATAGCACGACCAGCTGTGAGAGCTCAGAAAAAGGCAAGTTATCACGGGATTATGAATCAAAACGGTTTCATGGGGTAGGAAGTATTTGAATTAGATTTGGAGAGGAATTGAAAAGATGCCGGCGGTGTCCAGCTGGTTGCCCAGAGGCTGAGGGAGAAGTTATAATCTGCCCACTGGAAATGCAGGTAAAGCAGCGAGTGGAAGCTGTGAGGTGGGAGGCCGGGGGGCTGCCTGGAGGACTCGGGAGAGATGGGTGTGAAATGGCTGCGGGTGGAGGCCACGCGGCCCACACCAGCAGGCTGCCACTGGCGAACGGGCGAAGGCTGGGCCTGGAACAAAGTTGGCAGTTTTGATGAATAAATGAAACTGGACATAATAATGACAGAGCTGAGAGGGTTTGGGGGCTTCAGGTGTCCGGAAGACTTTTGATTAAACACAAGTGAGTGATAAATCTGGAGATCCCTTCCAGGAGCAGCACTGGCCCCACAGCGCAGGAGTGTGGGGCAGGGTGGGAAAAACAAAGGTGCTGTGTCATTGCAGTCCTGCCTCTTCAAAATAACTATTATAGAAATATGAAATATCTTAAATAACAATAAAGTGAATTCCAGCAGCCATGTATGATAATTTACTTAGTGCTTTTAAATACACCTAATCCCTTATAAAGAGTGGATATATACACAAACTTAGTAGTATAACAAGGTATAGAATAAAGAACAAAAGACATTACTATATCATTTCTAATGAAATGACCAAAATTATGATTTTAAACCTGGAAATCCCTTCTCCCATGAAACACAAGCTGGAAAACTTTACTAACATCTGGGATGAGCTGATAGACACCTCAGGGCTTCTCTCTCATTCTTTTTCATTTCTCTTTACAGAAATAAAGCATTTTTACATTGTTTTCTGGAGACATGATTACTAGAGATAGATAACAATTGGTCAGTAGCATTCACCAATGTATTTTCATTAGGAATTTCTGTCTAGCTGGAACTTATTAAGAAGAAAACTACTATGAGGCCTTAAAGCATGACTATACCTCAGAATTTCAGTATAAAATCAAATGTATTTTCTATCAAGTTAGACACAGAAATTTTTATATATCCAAGGTTTTGTTGTTTGTTGGCAACTGGCCAAAGCAACACATTTCTAGAAGAGATTTCTCCTGGCAGAGATAAGAGCCCTGTCAGTCATGCTTTCAGGATCGTTCTCTCACGGCTTGGGAGAAGAGGGGAGAAAGAGAAAGAGGGAGAGGGAGAGAGTGTATTGCAGTTAAGAAAGTGTTATGCTTTATAACTATAGACAGGTTTCTTTTTCTTAATTAACTTCAGGTGTACAAAACAACATAATGATTAGACATTTACAGCCCACAAAGTGATAACCTCAACAAGTCTACTACCCATCTGACACCGTGCATAGCTTTTACAATACCACTGATTGTATCCCCTATAGATGTACTTCACATCCCGTGACTGTGTGTGTGTGTGTGTGTGTGTGTATTTTAAATTATAGTTGACATTCAATACTATTTTATATTAGTTTCAGGTGTATAGCACAGTGGCCAGGTATCCACACAACTTATGAAGTGATCCCCCCATCAAGTCCAGCACCCACTCGACACCATATACAGTTTTACAACATTTTTTACTGTATTCTTCATACTGCACTTCACACCCCATGACAATTTTTAACTACAAATTTGTGCTTCCTAATCCCTTCACCTTTCTCACCTGTTCCCCCAACCTCTCCCTATCATCTAGCAACCATCCGTTTGTTCTCTGGATCTATGATTCTATTTAGAATCATAGTTAGTTTATCCTGTTAGTTTATCCTGTTCTTTAAATTCCACATATAAGTGAGATCATATGGTATTTGTCTTTCTCTGACTGACTTATTTTACTTGGCACAATATCCTCTAGGTCCACCCATGTTGTTGCAAATGGTAAGATTTCATTCCTTTGCATGGCAGAGTAATACTCCATTGTATAAATGTACAATTTCTTTATACAATTGTCTATTGATGAGCATTTTGGTTGTTTCCATACCTTGGCTATTGTGAATAGCACTGTAGTAAACATAGGGCACATATATTGTTTTCAAATTCGTGTTTTGGATTCCTTTGGATAAATATCCAGAAATGGAATTGCTAGGTTATTAGGGTAGTTCTATTTTTAATTTTTTGAGGAACCTCCATACTCTTTTCCATAGCGGCTGCACCAATTTGCAATCCCACCAACGGTGCATGAAGGTTCCCTTTTCTTCACATCCTTGCCAATGCTATTGTCTGTTGATTTATTGCTGGTAGCCATTCTGACAGGAGTGAGGTGGTATCTCATTGTGATTTTTATTTGCATTTCTCTGATAATCAGTGATGTTGAGCATCTTTTCATATATCTATTGACCATCTGTACATCTTCTTTGAGATAATGTCTATTCAGGTCCTCTGCCCATTTTTTAATTGCAATAGATTTCAATGTAGGAATAAGTCAACACCAGCAAAAGATGTGAGGTTCAAATGCTAATCAGCTTGAAAAACAAAACAAAACAGTGGTTCTCAAACTCTACTGCTCATGAGAGCGCCCTGAGATGATACGAAGACTCCCAATACCCAAGCCACACTCCTAACCGATTAAGTCAGAAGCTCTGGGGGTGGAACCTCGGCATCAGTGTCTGTGTTTTGAAAACTCCCCAGGTGATTCCAATGTGCAGCGAAGTGTGAGAACAGTGTTTTCAAATGGTTCTCTGTCACCTATGCACTAAGCACACTGGCCTTTTGTAATCAAATTTAACACTGTCTATGAAAATGAACAAACAATGTAAGAATATTGTAAGAAAGTCAGCTTTACTACTTCATATCACGAATGATTACATTTCTGAAAAAAGCTAAATTTTGGAGGCGGGGGTTTTAGGATTCTTTAAACCATCAGTGAAAGGTGACTATATGTCTTTAGAATAAACTAATAGTTGAATCCCAAGGTATTCTGCAAATACGATTTGTGCGCTTTGCAATTGAGCAGAAAGAGGACAATTTCATGAATAATTATAACATTAGGTATAAGGTGGCACAGAGATACACAGATAAAATGCTGTGATCACAGAGAAAAAGGAGAGATCAACACCAGTGCTGTAAAAATTGAAGATGATGGTATGCGATGTGGACTTTGAATCATTCATTTCAGGAAAAGAAAAGGATATGGAAATTGAGGAATACAGACAGGAAAAAGAATAGTTCAACTTGGCAGAAGCAAAAGGAAGTAAAAGGTGAAACATTTGGAAAAGGAGGTTGGAGCACTTCTGGGAGAAACCTGCATGTGCACGAGTCAGTTGGAGGTCCTTGGGACGTAGAATGACAGTTCCTATCATGGCCTTAGTTGCCCTTTCTGCAGTGTGTGGCACTGTTGTCCACTCGCTGCCCCTCCTCCTGCACTCTCCTCCCTCAGGAGCCACAGTGTGTTTCACTTTCTATCTCTGATGTTCCTTCCTTAGACTTCTCTTCCTCCATTCATCTTATATACAAGGTCGGACAATTAATCATGAGCTCACCCTAGAAAAAGTGCTACATACCTCATTGCTGAATATCACTATGGCCACTTTCAAAGTATCCCCTTGGGAAGCTATGCACCAATGCCAGCACCTAGCCCACCCTTCAAAACAATTTTGGAACTCTTTTTCTGGAATGGCCATCAGAGCTGTCGTCATAT
>NW_017732005.1:231368-235964 GCF_001890085.2 Hipposideros armiger | reverse complement strand
ATTGGCTGGCTTGTCTAGTTCTACCATCTGAGCTTTAAGTCCACCTAATGGCTTTATCCCTGTCTCCTCCCTCAGCCTCAGTCACTGGATACTAGATCACATCGTCTCTTCCACATGGCTGCAGGAAAAAACTGACCTCCCACCCTTTCCTATTCACCAGTTTCACTTTAGAGCAAAACGCTACCCTACTAACCCTCCCAGGAATAGCTGTTTGCATTGAACCGAAAAAAACAATACACATTGGTTAACAAAGGCCAGTATCAGGGAGTACTATCAAGAATATGTGATCAGTTTCAGTGTTTCTAAAAATCCTTTACAATGGGTTTCACGGTGGTGGATATTTCATCTGGTCAGTCTTTCTCCTAAAGAGATACAATGAAATTCCCAGCGTGCTCAGAGAAGACAATAGATTTCCCAAGAATAACAGACTAATTGGGAGAAGGGGAGGCACTGACATCATTATTAGGTATCTTCCACTGCAGGTCCAAAGCATTCACAGGGACTGTTTCAGTGAAGCCCTGCTGTACCAGTCTCCGCCGGACTAGTGTCCCGATCGCTTCATAGATAAAACAGGCTAAAAGCATTGAGAAACTACAATAGTAACAAAACTCTTTTGTATATGCTTATCATTCACTAAATTTTTTCAGGAGCTTAATGGCACAAGAGAAGAGCAGAGAGATGGCTTTTTGTGTCTGTGTGGAGGCAATTCTCCCGGAACCCCACCATCTATCTCCACAGTCATGGGGAAGCCCACTCTCACTCTAACCCTGCTACAGCAGTTCCTGCATCCTGCAGCTCCCCTTTCAGAACTGGCTTCAGAGCCCAATGAAAATTCACATGTGCTCTGTTCCTTTAACCAGGGCTCAGCAAACTTTTCCTGTAAAGAGTCAGATAATAACATTTTAGGCTTTGAAACCACATACTCTCTGTTGAAACAACTCAATTCTAGCATTTTTGTGCAAAAGCAGACTATGTGGCGGGGTTCCAATAAAACTTTACTACAGACACTGAAATTTGAATTTCATGTAATATTAACATCATGGAATATTCTTCTTCTGGTTTTTTTCAACCACAGAAAAATATTAAAACCAGTTTTAACTTGCAGAGCACACCAAACAGGCGGAGGGCTGGATTTCCAGCAGTTTACAGACCATTGCTTCAGAGCAACACTCACCAGTCCTGTCATCTTACCCTTGATGTTCTGAATGTCATCAAAATGTCTTCCTTTCACTATTTCCTTTATCTTTGGGTTGTAAGTGACATTTGACCATTTCAGAAAACAAATTCAACCTCAAAAGTGAAAATGATGCTAGAGAGTCAATGAGGTGATTCCTCTGAGCAGGACAATACTCACCGAGACAAATCAAGCAATGGGACTAGAAGGAGGAGGAGGAGAAAAGAGGAGGAAGAAGGAGGAAAAAGAAGGGGAGAATGAAGAGGGAAGAAAAACAAGGGCAGGGAGATGAAGAGGCAAAGGAGAAGGCTAGAGAAAAAAGGAAAGACTGAAGGTGGAAGAGAAAGTATTTACTGAGTGCATTTATGTATTTACTAAGTACATTATGTACCTTATTTTATTTAACCATCCTGAACCCTGTCAAGTAGGCATTACTCTGCCCATTCTGTCAACGCTTAGCTATTAAATGACAGAACCATGGTTCAAAACCAGGTATATATTATGGATGGCCCACACTCTTTCCACTCCATTTTGGTGTCTATAGGATTAGATATGTCAATTTTATTATTTTTAGGGACATCTTAAATAGTGAGGTTCTAGTACACTGAATTCTTAAATCTTAAATCTTAAGTCCTAATTGGACATTTTTATGGCCCCCAAAACAGGTTTGTTCATTCAAAGTCTTTACTGAGAACGTTTTCTTACATTAAAATGCATGTATACCAATGGGTATCGGTATAGTATTTGGAGAACTGTAAGTAAGCTACTACCAGTGTGTCAGCTGGACAACTACTCCTACCTCATACAAAAGCCAAAACCCATTTCCCCTCAAACATTTGAAAAGGAATCGTTTATATCCTTACAAAGTTGACTCAGAAACTATCAGCATAGAACAGAGCAAGGTCAATAGTACAGAACAAAGCAGGCATTTCTACTCTTTGTGATGACAACTGTCTAAACATTTCTGACAGATTTCATGTGGTAATGTTTTTCTGAATGTCATCTTACAGAAATTTAACAATAAAGAATTAAAGTCAAGACTTGAAAACCCAATCAAAGGAAATGAACTGTAATCATTTTTTTGGAAGCTATATTGCACCAACATTTGAATATCCATTATTCCTTCTCTCATTTCAGCACTGTGCACTATCATTATCTATTCTTTCAGGGTTCTGAAAAGGCTTTAGAATCTGCTGATTGTCATCAACGAGCTACTGAAGCCACAAAGCTCCGCAACACCGCTGGACCATGGCAAATGTGAGAAAGATCTTTTACTGCAAATGGGGCTTCTGTTGCCAGATAAGTGGTGCTGCAAAACTGGAGGTACAGGGCTCACATCTGGGCACTTTCAGAGACCAATCTGTACATGAACATGAACAAAACTGCCTGGGATTAGTCTCATTTCTGATGGTTCCACAGGAAAACTACAGATAAATCCAGAATCTAATCACTTGGCTGTTGGCAGATGAAATATACAAGCTCAAAAGAAAAGAGCTGTGTTTTGGCAACCCCATCGTCCATACACATCTAGTCCAACACCAAATTAATTTGTATACGTGACTGTTTTGAATTAAACATGCCATGAAGACATTTTATTATCTCCAGAATTTACTTTGGGTAAATACTACTTAATTTGACTCCCTTCTGAGTAATTAAAAATGCACTATCTCAATGGAAAATAGAATTAGTTTCATTATGCAATTTATTTTTGAATTAAAAATAGCCATATAGCAAGCTAATGCTTAGAGGTCATAAGCCTAATGATACATAATTAGAAAACGAGAAATGAACACAATTTAATGATTGGCATAACAACATAAAGACAAGTCGATGCCAAACAGTTTGCTCTCTCAATTGTGTCTTTCTTCACAGTTAAAAATAGGTCATAAAAACTGGCTAATGACAGCATCACCAGTGTTTTGTTTTTTAAAAAATATTTTAAGACTTTATCTTTTTTAGAGCAGTTTTAGATCAGAAACAAAATTGAGAGGAAGATACAAAGATTTCCCACGCACTCCCCACCCCCACACATGCACAGTCTCCCCTATTATCAGCATCCCCACCAGAGGTACATTTGTTACCGTTGATGAACCTACACTGACACATCATCATCACCAAACTCCACAGTTTATCTGAGGGTTCACTCTTGGTGTTGTATGTTTATAGGTCTGGACAAATGTACAATGACACAGATTCATTATTATAATATACAGAGTATTTTCACTGCCTTAAAAATCTTCTGTGCTCTATTCATCCTGCTCCCGCATCCCAACCTCTGGCAACCACAAATCTTTTTACTGTCTCTGTAGTTTTACCTTTTTCAGAATGTCACAGAACTGGAATGTAGCCTTTACAGATTGGCTTCTTTCACTTAGTAATGTGCATTTAAGGTTTCTTCATATCTTTTCATGACTTGCTAGATCATTTCTTTTTAGCCCTGAATAATATTCNGAAGTCTCTTGTCCCAGAATCTTACTCAACCCCCTTTTCATTTCTAATACAACAAAAGTGCAGTGTGTGAACTACTTCATGTGCGTGGACTCCAAGCCGGAACTGCATGCCATCCTCTCTTCTTTCTCCTTCTTCCCCACCTTAAGAAGTCATCAAGTTCAGTTGGGTGTTTCTCCTCAGTCTCTCTCTGTTGTTCACCTTCTCTATGTGGTAGCATCCATCTAGATACCCTAATACCTCTAACTAGGCTTTTTGCCTCCAGCATTGATACCCTCCAGTCTGTTCTCCACACGGCTTCCATAGTCTTATCGCAAAACCCTGATTATATGACTCCCCTGCCAGCTCCCCAGGGTTCCCAGGTTAATGCCCAGACTGTCTGCTGGGCACATATGGCCTCTTGCAGTTTGACACTGGCTCATGTCTAACGTGATTCCCTCCCACGTATACTTGCAGGTTAGCCATTCCAATTCACTTGCAGTTGTTTCCAGTCTCTGTGCCTTCCTAACTATGGTTTCTCCTGCCTGCCTCTCACTCCTCCCTTTTCATTCCTCAAGTCTCAGTCCTATCCTTGGAAACCTTTAGAGACACTTGCTCTGAGTCACATGTTCTTCCTCTGTGCCCAACCTGTGGTTTATATTGAACTGCAACTGTTAGTTTACTTGTCTGTCCCCAGGGTGAGATTTTCACAAGCACAGATATCTAGTAGGAGCCCACCATACTTCACTGCACTTGTTACTATTCTGTCTCCACTGGGAGCCGGGAAGCAACCTCACGGGGGAGGGCAGGAAATACTTCTCATTCTACATTGTGTCTCATGCACTTAGCACGGGCGCCTGGCATGTAATTAGCACTGAGTTGTGTGGGAGAAGGGCGCATTCACCTACTCATTGAATGGCTGAAGCAGCGATGTAAACAATAGGCTGGGGTGAGACTGTGAGAGGAGAGAGGAATATATGCTGCTACGAAGTCAG
>NW_017732005.1:193929-226763 GCF_001890085.2 Hipposideros armiger | reverse complement strand
ATGACAGAAGTCAAACATGACTTGTATTCATCTTTTGTTATTGGTATATATTATTACAAGTTTAATACAGTTTTCCTTTCTTAAAATGTGTATACGTTTTTTTAGCACCCTCTGTGTATATATACTGGGGGGTGCCAAAAAGAATGTATACACATTTTAAGAAAGGAAAAAAAACTACTAAAGCTGTAATACTCAATATATACCGATAATAAAAGATGAATATGTCATGTGTATACATTTTTTTGGCACCCCTGGATATATGGCATGTAAATAAGGAGAGTGATCTTTTGATCTTGCCTGAAACTAATATATCTTCACAAATTCTCGAAGAGGGGAAGGAAGGGAGGGAAGGAGCCGAAGAAACACAACTTTATCACCCCATAAGAGAAGTTGAAAGCTGATTATAATCTTAAACGAAAACATTTTTTAAGGGTATCTTAATTGTAAGTGACTATCATTTTCTGAAGAACAGTGTGGCAGTGTAAAAGGAAGACTTGATTGGAATTAGGAAGTCTTTGTTCCAAACTAGTAATCTCAAACTAAAATGCTTACAGGGGCCAAGCAGTTGAAGTTCAAGGACGAATCTTCCTGGTGGCGGCGTGGGACTCGGGCTCTGCTAGTGGGCAGCTGAGGGCCTGTTGCTGCTCAGCAACAGCTGGCGGTGGTCAGGGGAACACATACCCAGTGTTGCCAGACCACTGAATGTTTTTTAAAAAGGCGGAAATTCAAATTTTTATATGAAATTAATATGGTAGCAACTAATGTAAAAGTGCTGTGTGGTTCCAAATTAAACAAATACATCGAGTACACCTGAAACTAATATAATATTGCATGTCAACTGTAACTGAAAAATAAAATATATATTAATATAAAAAAAAACAAAAAAGAAATGCATCGAGAGCCAGATGCTGTCTAGACTTTGTGCTGCTCCTGGGTCTCTTTGGGACTGGTTCCTTATCTGAAAAACACACGTCCAAGTTTCTGTTGGCACCAGATGCCTGTTCTGCTGCTTTACGTAATAAGTTTCTTTACTTGTGAAGAAAGTGTTTAGAAACTAATTCGCAGTAAGTTGGAGTACTGAAATACATAATATCAAAGTCAGAAAGGACAATCACAAAATGCTGATGCAATCTCTGTCGGAGACTGGATTGCTAATTCAGGAGTGGTTTATCAACATAAATTGTGCGGTTACATATGTCACATCTGGTTAGGCAAACAATCACCCAGCAAGAAGAGACATGGAAGAAGTTTCATTGTTTGGGAGGCAGTCTTTCTAGAGTTCAAGTACACATCCTGGAGCCAGCCTGGCCTGGGTTCAAAGCCCGTTTTCCCCACTTACTAAATGTGACTTATACAAATTACCTAAGATCTGTGTGCCTCAGTTTCCTCATATGTAAAAATGGGGAGCACAGTTCCTACCTCATAGTGTCATGATGAAGGTGAAGTGAATTGGTGGTAGTGCTGAGAGTAGTGTCTGGCACAGAAAAAGCACCAGGCAAGAACTAGCTTTTGTTACTGTTACCACTATAAAACACATTAATAGCTAAATCCACCAAATCTCCTACACTAGTTAAACTAGCATTTTACTCTAAAATATCCAAAAGAAATTAAACTTAATCTTTATCCAATTCAGGCCATAATCAATGGTTTGCCTAAACAACGCTACTGGCAACTAGTAAATGAGGACCTAACATGCCACAATTCACAGAAACCTAACAGAGGTCAACTTAGGAAACGCGGGTCAATGCAGTGGAACAGGGGCCGTTGGAAATCAAAGGGTGTGAACGCCTCATCCTTGGTTTCCACCCCCTTGTGATTAATTAACAGCCTTACTGCATCCACCCACCAGCTGTAGCCTACCTCATATGCCTGACCCCAACCGAGGACTACAACAGTATAATGAAAACTGTGCTTCTAATTGGCCAGCGGGCGATTGTGGCTTGGCTAAGAAAGGCTCTTTTCACTCTCCTCCTTTCTGATTAACTAGATGGCTTTATAAATCCTCTTAAGTTCATTTGTGTAACCCAAGGCTAGCTGCCCTTCCTTCCTGCTGCTAAGAGGGCTCAGCTGCTTATCTTTGGATGTGACCCATCAAAAGAGAATTGTTAAAAAAAATTTTTTTTAATCGGTGAAATTGACAAGTACCACTGATCTCGCATCTCCCCCAATTTAGTAATGTTCTCCTGAATCATAAAGGAAGTCTAAATACATGTGGAAATGGCAGAAATCTTTTCTGGTTTATAAAAAAGCCCTTAAGATTGTCTCATCAGCAGTGAATTTGATTAATTGCTAATAGGTCCGTATAACGTAAATAGCATTCACATGGAACTGCATCATTTCTAAATGGTTACCACACGTGTTATATCACTTAGTCCTCCAAACAACTCCGTTAGGTAGTACTATCATTTTACTACTCATTTTACTAGCAAGAAAGCTGATGCTCAGAGAGCTTAAGTAACTTGTACAAGATCACATGGCTGCTGAATGTTAGATATGGGCTTGATTTCAGGTCTTCTGATTTTAAACCAAGTGCTCTTTCCATTATAATTATGCATGTGTTGTCTTCCAGCCTCACACCTATCCTACTCTGTACAACTTGGGCTGGGAGTTTGCAAACTATATAACTTCCACACTCCTTTATCAGTTCTTTCCACTTGGTGCTGCTAACTGGAGGTACTGGTAATCAATACAAAAGAATGTTAAAGACAAGATTCTTGGTTCTGACTCAAAATGAGGCAGTTGATGGTAGTTGCTACAGTAGCAGTGGGACTGGTGTGATTCTGGACTCCAGCCGCTCAGGAAGGACCAGCAGTTTTTCATCGGTTCCAACATGGTTGACATAGTAGCTCTTGAGTAGATTCAGAATGAAATGCAAGTATCTCCAACCCACTTGCAACAGCTAGGGCAAGTGCACGGTCTCAAGCTGAGGGATGTTAGCCGCTTCTGATCTAGGTATTACCCCCTCCTTTTTGCTTCTCCAACACCCCTCCCTTCTTTTTGTGCAGATCCAGCCTTTCCAATATGTTCCCTTGTTATACCTGTAATGGCTTCCGTTTTCCTTTGCAGCTTGCCTTATACAAATGTACCTGCTATGTGGCAACCCTTTGGGAAGACATCATCCCTGCCCTGAAGACTCTATAATCTCTCTGGGTAACAGAACTAATACATGTGAACCAAGAGTAAACTAGACAAAATAGATACATTCAAGGGCTGAGGTAAATGGCATGCAGACTACTTGTGCGATGGGAAAATACGTGCTGTATTTGCTTGGTGCAAGGACTCAAACTTGCACTTCAGTTTTTCCTTCAGCACGTAGTCAAATCTGTTCTCAGTCCGTCCAGAAGCAGCCCCTCCTCCAGCTCACTCATCGGGGTCTTTGGAATCACTTCCCCTTTTTGGACATGCTTGGTTTATACTTCCTGCCCCGAAGCCATCTCTGGTGCCAAGTTGTCTGCCCCATTCTTGTTCAGTTTCCTGTTCATTAACTTCTGGCTCATTACAATATTAGCATCCCTTAAATCCACATTTGCATCACCATACAGAAGAAACTTTTTGTCTATAGCAAAAAGGGGCAGTTACTACACATATATAATTTGGGGCAGAACTATTAATTACAACAGGGGTTAAGAGTGGGAGAAAAAGTGATTAAATGATTGCTAGGCTGTCAAATTTTTTCAGCTCTTATTAAATCTACTGATTTTTCTTTTTTCTTCCCTAAAATTGAAGAATTCTATATCGTTTAGGATTTGTATTTATTTTTAAAACAAGAACTACTCTTTAATAAGGGCTTATTCTGTACCAGGTCCTTTGCATATATTAACTTTTACACCAAACATTTCCCCATTTTACAGATGGAGGAAGTGTGGCCCACAGTTACTTCTCTGTATTCCTTACTTGTTAGTGGCAAAGCCAGGACTCATGTTATCTGTTCGGTTATCCTGACTCCTGAGCCTGTACACTTGAACACAATGCTAAACAGTCCTGTTTCCGTGGATGGAGAACAGCATTTGTGACAACCACCAAAAGTAACTCTGTGGTCTGTGTCCTCTGCCAGGGGACAGCATCATGGGGCAGGGCCAGCCTCTTCAGGACACTGAGGAGAGGCATGACAGACGGGCTCCAGAACAGCTTAGCTCTCCTGTGTTATATGCTGGGATGCAGCTTTATTTGAAAAGGGCTTTGTTTAAAAATGACTTTATTTGAAAAGGGCTCCGCTTCGGGCGGCTGGGTGGTTAGGATGCGAACCCTGAGCAATAGGATTGCCGGTTCGACTCCTGCATGGGATGGTGGGCTGTGCCCCCTGCAACTAGATTGAAAATGGTGACTGGACTTTGAGCTGAGCTGCACTTTCCACAACTAAGATTGAAGGACAACTTGATGTGGAGCTGATGGGTCCTGGGAAAAACACACTGTTACCCAATAAAGTTAAAAAAAATTTACTAACATGATTGTTCTTATTAAAAAAAAAAAAAGGTGGGGGGTGTTGTGCTCCGCTGAACCTGCTGAAGGAGTCCGCTCGAAACCCAGCTAGCAGAGTTCCCAGAGGCCGTCTGCAGGAAGCAAGGGTTACTGCCTTGTTCCGCTTGGTTGCAGACGGGAATCTGCCCTTCCGCCTGCTGCTTGTTCACACAATCAAGGTCTTAAGAAAGATGGAAAAACAGGGCAACTCCTCAGAGAATCAAGGTTTCCAAGTAATTGGCATCCTTTTATCCCTGCCACTTGTGGACAAGTGTGGGCCTCTACAATTTTAAAGTTGGGAAAGTTTCTCTATTGTACTTTCCAGGTGTGTACCTTTTCTTACACAGGTGCTAGCCTTTCTCTCTCCCCTCAGGTATTTGGTATCCTGATGCCTTATCCTGGAACGGCCTGGAATATGGAGCCACTAGAGCATTCCATGCGGACGAGACCTCAGAGGTTTCATTTCCACAGGGATGGAAGCTTAAAGTCCCTGGCACATGGGAGAGTATATAGGCAACTCAGCGCTAATCCCACGTCTAATACGTGACTGAAGCAGTAGCAACTCAATAAACAAAGAATTGAATTAAGGAAACCACGCTCTAGCAGAAGTTCAGAAACTAGCCAGTAGGCTAGGGGGGCTCCTAGCATCCCGACCTCACCACAAAAATGCAGCATCAAGGGCAGGCCTTGGGTTGGTAAAGATTTTTACTGTATTAATAGGAAACAGGCTGCCTCAATGTCTGTACCAGAAAACACACACCCAGCAACTGGGAGACCACAAGAAACATTGTTCTGATTCATTTATGGTCTCTTGTGGTTTTACAACTAGCAAATTAAATTAATTACTGGGAAGAAGGAACCCCTAAGAAACAAATAATGATAATCCCCCTCCCTAAGTAATCTGCTTCCCTCTACCTTTATAGAAACTGCTGTGACTTTGGCAGAATTCTTAATGTTATTTATATCTTGAGCAATGCATTAGTTTAATCCAAATGAAAGCACTATGCAGAAAATTGAACTTCTTTGAGGACAAGGGTCTTTACTTAAAATATATGTGGCAGGGCCAGTTAAGAGCCTCCCCCCCCCCACTGTGTCACTGCCAGGAATTAGTCATAAGCCAAATGTAAACTTATGACTAGCATTCATGCCAACAAAGCCCATGTTTGTCACTGGGATACTTGCTTCTCCAGCTACTGGTTAAAGGATCAGTGACACACTTCAAAGATTTCGGGAACAGTTTCTGGTCTTAGCAAAGAGCATTTGTTCTCTCAAAAACAAATGCTAGATTTGTTCATTTGCTCCAAAAAATAAGAGGAACATTTCTTTTGATTGTTTTCCAACTCCACCTCCGCATTTAACAATGGGGAGCCATAATACCCTTTCCTCCTGCAAGCAGAATTTCTGAGTAAGCTGAGCTCTAAATTAAGACATTTCTGAACCTTGAAAAGTCAGAATGTTACACAAAAGTGAGGCAGAATTTATTTAGCTAATGACAGTATCTGACAAAGGGCTGAAACTGATCATTTTCATCCGTCTACATTCATTCATTCACTCATTAGCTCATTCGTTGAGCAAATGAAGCACCTACTACATGCCAGGCAGTGTTCCTGGTGCTGGGAAACATTAATGAATACAACAGACAAAAATTATTGCCCGCACTGGCCTTATGTCCTAGTGAAGGCAGATAGATAACAGCGAAGTGAATAGTAAATTATGTAGTTTGTTAGGTGGTAAGTACTGTGGAGAAAAAATAAAACTAGAGAGGGAGGTAGGGGTTCCACGGTGTGCGTGTGTGATGTGTGTGTGGTATATGTGTGGTGTGTGTGGTGTGTATGTGTGGTGTGTGTGTGGTGTGCGTGTGAGTGTGGTGTGTGTGTGTGTGTGTGTGTGTGTGTGTGTGTGTGTGTTCATGCATAAGTACATTTGCTCACCACAGGGTCAGGGAATAGCTCATCAGAAAGTGATATCTGAGCAAAGGCCTGCAGAAGAGGCAGCAGCAATTGGCACACATGCAGGAAGGGTGTTCCAGGCAGAGGGAACAGCAGTGAAAAGGCCCTGAGGTGAGAGAGTGCTGGGCTTGTTCACGGGACACCAAGCGAGCTAATGTATCAAGAGCAGAGTCCAAGAGAGGAACAAAAGCAGTCAGAGTAAGGGCTATGGCTTTGTACAAGCTTAATTAGGATAAAGAAAAAGTAAGCAATATCCACAATGAAAGATTTGATAATAAGGAGATAATTAATAACACTAAATGCAAATATAAATAAAATGCATGTTACAAAGCCATACTTTATTACTAATGATCATATTTAAAGGAAAAAGTGCATATTCACCATGATCATTGTCTAAAGGCATCCCTGAAACTATTATCATCTAAGTAGGCAGAAGACTTATGAGTAGATAGTTTTTACTGGGTGGTGGTTTAAGGCATTTGGGGAAGAGGGCTCCCCTGTCCAAAAAGATAAACGCTCTGCATAGAATTCTACTACTTGAATCTAATGGTAGGATTTAAGTTTTCCTTCCTTTAGATCTTCAGAGCCATTTATTATCCAGATTCTTCTATTAAAATACAAACACTGGGTTAGGATGGGGAGGGGGCGGGGAAAAGATTAGGAAGTCCCATCTAAAGCAGTTATCAGGGCATTTCTTCTGAGAAGCAGTAGGCAGCTGGCTGCCTTCGAAACCCTGTGTATATAAAACATGGCTCTGGTTCCTGTGGAAGAGCTCTAGGAGGAAGAGGTGGGATGGGAAGGGGGTGACAAGCTATGAGAAGCAAGCTTTCATTATGACTATTTCTATTAGTGTGGACAACTGGCATACCTGTAAGCAAACCACACCGACACTAAAATTCCAAGAACTTTTTTTTCAGGTATAATCAGCCACACATGAGATAAAAAAAAAAAAAGGCCAACGCTGCCATCAGACTACCTGGTAGCAGCACACATTCCTAACCACACTACATTGTTTGGTCTAGAACTGCTTTGCTCTTTCTGGAGCACCCATTTATTCCACACAGGTCCATGGACACGGGATACAGTGCAACAACCTTGACAGCCATTAGATTTATTACCTGATGTAAATGGGCAGCAGGGTAATAGCTTTGACTCCATAGGAGACCTTATCTATCACGTACATGAGCACATTGACCAGACTCCCAAGGCCAGGGGATTCCCTCATTAATGAATGAAGATTTCTGGTGGGCACGTTTTTTGCCCTGGCAGAAGAGTGGTGGTAAAGCCCACGTGCTCCGGAATTAGACTAACTTGGTTTGAATCCCTGCTCCACAACTAACTACTGTGTGTCCATCGACAGTGTATTTAATTCTGCAGCTCAGTTTTTTCATCTATAAAATGAGGATGATAATAGGTTATTGTGAGGAGTGCTTAGAACATGTCTAGTATGTAGTAAGCCTCAAATATGGTGACTGTTATTACAGTAGAACATAATGGTTTGCAGAATAGGTATCCCTGGGAATATTCAATTCCACCATTAAGGTATTACTGTATATATACAAATTTAATCCTTCCCCAAATTTCTGTTGATATTTCTTATAGGTATGGGCTAAAAAAAAAAAAAGAAAGAAAAAAGACTGATATTAAAAATAAAATACTGCTTAGGGCATATTTTGATTATTCTCAATTGTTACCGTAACACTGTTAATTTTATCTTATTAAATATTAAAGAAGAGCCATCATCATTGGGAAGACATTAAAATATATGATATGAAATTAAACTAATTTGTCTTTATAGAATACAGCCTTAGAGGATCCCAGATGCTATTTTTACAATAAACATCTGTTTTTTAAAAAGGTCATCGTGTCGTACATATGCCAACAAAACAGAGAAGCATAAGACAGATGCATCCCTGGGTAAGCGGAGACCCTCTGAGAAAATAACTTGCCTCCATGTTGTGCTAAACAAGGGGCAACGCTAAAATAGGAATGGGTCAATAAGCAGTCCAAGGAAGAATGGCCAATGTCTTCCCCGGGGAAACACATAGGCCAGTAGGAAATGTGAGTTAATAAAAAAAGGGACCAGGCAAAATCTGTATCGGATCTGGTTTTACAACCTAGAATTTCCTCATTTTCTTTTCTAATCTATTATAACATTGAAATTATGGTGCTGATTTTGTGGCACTAAAATGTTTTATGAATCAACAGCAGGTCAATCATAAAAAAAAGATGTTTTCTAGTTAAAAAACTTTTGATCAAAACATAATACTATCAACTCAGTAACAAAAAACCTTTTTTAAAAATAAACTGTTTTACTTTATATTTTATTCAGGAACAAATTTTACTTATAGTGAATGTATATTTCTACAGAGCTATATTTCAATGACTCAAAAATTCTCATTATAAATAATTTTTATAGAAATAAAAAAAGGAAAATTCACAAGGTTCTCTATATAAATAGAGATAAAACATTTAATTACAGTGAAGGAGTATACAAGGCACAGCTATATAATGCCAAGAGAAAAAACAATTTTGATAAGAAAAATGAATTTAAATTACAATGAACTCTCTAACATCATTTGCAAAGACTTTTATATAATTTGAACAATTGAAAAAATAGAGCTATTGTATATCTTAACAAATATTTCCCATTCCTTTTATCAGGAAGCAAATTACTGACAGATGATAAACATAATTTTATTACAGATGCCAAAGTGTGTTATATGTGAGCCAGATTTAAAAACAATGTAAGTAAAATGTAGAAAACAAATAAGGAAGTTTTTTCCAGACAAAATTTATAGAAATTAAAGTAAGTATTAGATAGTTCTCTAGAAAGTAGGTTCCATGGCCCCCATGGATCACCAATATGACTTCTAGGACAACAGGAACTAGTGAAGAATTGGTTCCAGGCACCTGGGAGGTTGCCAGCAACAAGGTATAGCTGGCAGAGCTAGAGAAGGAATCAAGTGGGAGCCCCGTGGCCTGAACCACATGACTGCTTACTATCCCAGCCCATGTTCCCGGGATAAATGAAAAGAGTGCCAAGTCAAACGTGGAGATTTTTTTCTGCTTATCTCATGTACAGGAGAAGTAGAAAGGAAATTCGATAATTTGTCTATTCTTAAGAAGTTACAGTTCTTTTCCATTACATTAATTGAATAGAAGATGAATGGACAGTGGTATTAGTTTTGATTAAGAAATACCTAGGAGATCAAAATGAAATTTTTATGAATATAAATTATGATTTGGGCATTTAAAATTATGATTTGGGGCATTAATTATGCCAGAATTTGTCCATACGTACACATGAATTCCCTCTGCAGTCAACACATCACGTTAGCACACTATTTCTGAGACTTGTAATTCATCCTAATACATGCCCTAGGGTGAAGCTGTCTTTCATCTAGAAATCTGAAAGAACTATTAAAAGGGAAATGTTTCATGGAAATACCACCTAGGTCAAGTGGCATGTGTCTAACTGATCACCCTTTCCAAACAGTGACTATGGGACAAAAAACAAAAAACAGTGACAATAACTACGAACATGACAAGAACAGAAACAAACAATGCAGCTCTCTCCCCTTACATTGAACTCAAATTTGTCTGCTTGGTCATAATGACATATTGTCCATGCTTCAAAAACTGTTTCCAGTGACCTTTAGGAATGCTATGTACTGTTTTCCTTCATTTTTGCCCTTGGCAAAATTTTCTTTGTTTAGATCACTGTTTGAGAAAGTCATTTCAGTCTAAATTGTGTACATTCTAGGTCCCTAGGTTAATAAGAGTTATTGACCTTTTGGCTTCTATAGCCAGTCCTCCCCTTAGAGATGATGGATGGCATTAATTTTCCTCACATGTGGTCCATGAGAAACTACCCCACTTCAAACAAGTGTACAATTCTGAGGACAGCCATGGGTAACAGTCACTATGCTGCCAACCCAGTTCGAGTCCCAGACGTGGAACTCAGCTAAAGCAGAGATGTCTCAACTGTGCTTGTATTCACAAGGTAGCGGGACAAACCTCAGCTAAATTTAACCAAAATGATGAAAGGCAAGGGGCTTCTGCTCTCCAGCGACAGCTTGCTCGACTTCTCGCATCTCCACTTCCAATTCCCACAGCCTCTGTCCTAGTCTGGGGATCTCACCACTCATGCATCTCCCACAGCAATGGTTTCTGCTGTCCTCATAGGAACTGCTTGTCTCATCTTCAACGTGCTTTCATTGAATTTTCCTGAAATACTGATGCCAAATTAACCTTATCCAAACAACGGTGGGCACACATCACTTCTCACTCAAGAACTTAATGGGCTCATAACTGAATATAATTCAAACTTTGTATATTCACAATCAGACATATTTCAAATGCAATACATTTATCTTTCTCTCAAAAGCAGCCCTTAGCATTTTGTATTCTGGTCAGTAGCACCACTATCCACCTACTCAGTCTCTAAAGCCAGAGGTCAAGCCTTCTGTTTCCTCATTCTTCATTCCCAACAGGCAGAGAGGTCCACTAAAATATACTTTAAACTGTCTCTTTCTCTGGAGTCCTCTGCTAGCATCCTGGGTCAAGCTCTCTTGCTTCTTACCATCTCACGCCTACTCCTGGTTTCTAGCTTCCAATTTCACCCATCTTTTCTGCAAGCAATTGCCCAGGGTATTTGCTCTAAATTCAGATCTAATTCTATGACTCTCCTACTCAAAATCCTTAGGTAGAATTCCACACCCAACTCCCCAACCCGCCTCACAGCACCTCCAGTTTCTCCACCTTCACTCATAACTGATACACTCAGAGTATCAAAGGCAAGGCTTCGATAGTATATGAACAGTTGACTTATATGTATATTACTAAAGATTGTGAGCCCCTGAAGGGCAGGAGCTGTATCTTTTAATGCAGATGCATTATTAGAGCCACTCACAGTTCCCTATATGTAAGAAGCAATCAATGTTTATTAAGGAAAATGGTCGCCATATAGGCACTATATGTGGGTTCCATAAGTTAGTAATTTAATTGTATTAATGAAACCCAAATAACTCCAGAATAAACTTTGGTTTTGAGTCTAGGTTCCAGCATGAGCCATGGTCCCATAAGTCACTCAGTGGTTATTGAATACTTGTTGAAGAATTGTGTTTGACTCTCAGCCAAAGGCAATCTGTTTTACAAAAGGAAGTCTTTTCACTGTTTACTCTTCATAACGAAGATCTTTCCATGCCCTTTCTGTGTCTATTGAATCAATTACTAGATCAAGGCAGCTACATTTCAGTAATAAAAATAATTTGGACAGATTCAGCAAGTCCATTATAATGATGATATTTGAAAGCTACTTCCTCACTGAATTTAGGGGTTGTTCTACTGAAGAAAAATCCTAGTGTTCAAAGGTTTGTTTTTAGGAAAATAAAAATGTCTATCAATTTACCATAAAGCTGTTCTGGGTAACCAACAACCATTTGCAACACATGGGAAGGCCCAGAGAAAATTAGGGGAAAGTTTTCCTGAAGGATGACTTCTGGTTTGGGTGCATAACAAGTATTCATTTCAATTCAACAGATATTTACAGAGCCCAGGTACCCAGGAAGGTGCTAAAAGCTGTCTAACATGTATTTATTTTTTCCTATTCCTCTTTGGCAAGAAAGCTTTTTAAGGACTTCAAAAATGTACACCAGTCAAATAATTTATTATTTTGCACACAAATCAATTCAAAAGTTTTTTTGTTTTGTTTTATATTAAAGCATATCTACAGTTAGATTCTCTATATAAGAGTCAAATGTTATACAATGAAGAAGTATTCACAGGACACTTAGATATATTTTCTAGGTTATTTGAATAATTTTAATATGGTTGTTTTGTCTAGTTATATTTGTCAAATTCTTTCCCAGTTTTGTTTTGTTGTTTTGCTCCAGGGAACAAAGCCATTTAGGAAACTACAGTCAGTACATGTTCTCTGTGCTCACTGGCAAAAAAATAAATAGAAACTTGCAGAAACCATTTTCCTATGCTCCTCCCCCATGTCACCTGTTCTCTGCCTTCCGTTCTCTCCTCTCATAACCTGTTCCTGTGGCCTTCCCTTCACCAGGCTAACAGCTTCTGTCAGCAAGGCTTTTATTCAGTACAGTATGAAAAGCTTTGCAGAAAATGGATTAATCATGTTCGCTGCTTCTCTTTGTTTACCCCTTCGGTTCTTGCAGAATTCAAGCAAAGGAAGAAAATGCATGTCTAATCACAAATGTGAACGCCCTCTTAGACAGCTATTCTGGTGCATTTCTCTTTTAAACGTATCATATAATTAAATATTCTTGGAAACTCAAGTAACAATAGTTTTCCCAAATATGTCTTCCACATCAAATATGTATTATAATGATTTAAACACATGTTCTGTGTACCTCGAGTTCCAAAAGAGCTTAGGTATACAAATCCCTAGAAAGTAATTCAACATTTTACTTATTTATTTTCCACAAATATTCCTTGTGAGACAGACATTAACTCAGCATTTTAAAGTAACAATAAATTTGGGGTTAGATATCATTAATCAAATAACAGAAGTCATGTAGTCTATGACTCTCCAAAGTAGACTGCTGAATGGTCTTATCACTGCTAAGTCTAAATGGAATAAAGACTCTTACTCAAGTCTTACTGTTCAAAATATCAGAATGCCATTAATTTCATCCAGTAATTAAATGGGATAAATATTGTGACTTCACTGCTTCTTTATATGATAGTTGCATAATTCTGTGGGTCGCGACCCCTTTGGGGGTTGAACGACCCTTTCACAGGGGTCACCTAAGACCATCGGAAAACAAAAAGACATTTACATTACGATTCATAACAGTAGCAAAATTACAATTATAGAGTAGCAACAAAAATAATTTTATGGTTAGGAGTCACCACAACATGAGGAACTGTATTAAGGGGTGGCAGCATTAGTAAGGTTGAGAACCGCTGCTCTAATATCAAAGTTCCCTCTTGTTCAGGATGAACTTGTTTGCTCTACTTTCTCCAGTATTAAAGGAAGTTTTCTGACTAGCACTGATGGTTTCCTCTGTTAAAGTGTTACAGTTGGAGCCTGAAAGCATGGGCGGGGGGGACAACCAACACCATCACCCCAGCACTACTGAATCTTTTCTTCTATGCCTGGACCTTCTCTCAACATTTTAGAACATGGCTTTCTCATCGTTTTTGTCATTTTGTGGAGAATTCTAGGGTCAGAAAGTTGATAAAGTAGCAGTAGAATTCTTATATCTCAAAATAACAAGTAAAGGATACTAAACAAAAACTCTCAAATACTCACCTTTTTCAAACCATTAGCCAGGCAGAACGCCATTAAGATGAGCCTTTTGGGAAACAAGATATGAAAAAAAAAAGCATGGTTTAATGGGAATTCATAATACAGCAAGAAAAGTCACCGCCCTGAATGAAGCTGACTGGAAATGGAGCTGCCCTGGCTGGACAGCTGGGAAACCCTGGCTCTGGGAGGGGTGGGTTTCCAACTGAGACGCCAAGTTCACGAGTGTCTAAAGGACGGTCCCTTTGCATACCTCTTCCTGTATTATTCCAGTGGAAATTGCACTCAATGAGTATTTCCAGCTTTTTTTCTTTACAAAAACTTTGAGAATTGAAATTAAAGTCAGGGCAGAATCATCCACAGGACAGATGGCCCCAAGCTAGATAATTTCTTCTATGAATTTTATAGTGTATAGAATCCCTGCTGCATTATAGGTAGAACACTTGTGTGAGAGGAGAACATTTCTGTAAAAAACCACCCAGATCTGTGGTTTTCCTTATGCAGACACTGGTGTGCAACATACACACAGAAGACCCATGTGCAAATGGGCCCATGTGAGCGGACGCAGCAGCCGGGAGGAGGCCCTCCCTCACACCTCAGGTGCAGCAGCGGCGTAAGGAGGCATCGAAGAGACACATTAATCAACACGTTTGAGGAATGCATTAATCAACACTGCTGGCTGGCATGCCCCATTGTTTAACCATGCATGCTAACAAACGCGAAGCAGCAATATGAATGCGAATTTCCACCACGCTGCAAGAAACAAAGCCCTCTCAGGACTGGCCCCATGCACCATATCCTACTCGATGCTTTCAATAGAAATCATTCTCTCTTGCATTCGCACCCCTGCACCCGTTTATGGACTTGCTTTCTGCAACAGTCAGCCAGAAACAAAGACGCTTTATAGACCAGCTAAGTCTGACAAAAGCTGTAGAAATGCCTTCTGCAGATATGAAAACTTGAATCCTTCCAAGAGGTTTTTTCTTTGCCTTCCAAAACGAATGCTGTCATGAAAGGCAAAAATAAAACAAAACAAAACAAAACAAAAAAAAAAGTCTAAGCATCTATTTGTGTATGCAGTCAGATGTGACAGCAACACACTGCATTGCCAGCAGGGGCCTGAGCCGGGCCTCCTGCTCCACACTGGGCTTCATTTTCCTCCTGGGTAGTTCCCTAGATAACCCTCCTGTCAGGATTCGACTCCCTCCAAAAGCAGCCAGGGATGAAATGTCCAGATGCTGGAAGGAAGGGATATGACGAAGCACTCCCAGAACCTGGACGCACGTCTACCTTTGGGTGTACAGTTTGTGGACCTGAATGTTTCAGGCTCTCCCGTATTAGCAAAACAGAACATCTCACTCAGCAGTTTGTGGTGCACAAAACTCAATAAATATTGACTTTGGTCATGGGAAGGCTAAACAGAAAGATCGTAATTCTGAATGAAAAAGGAACACCATTTAATTATAATTTTGAACAAGCTTCCTCACAGGGCAGGGTATTTCAATAGAAGCTGGGAACAATGATCACAGGGCAGTGACTCCCCTCTCTGGGGGCACAGTTTTAGTCATTTCAGTGGGCCCCAAATTAAAGTCCATGGCCCACTGATCTAGCCTTATCTCATCACCAGCTCTAATTCTGCTGGCTCTAGAAAACATTTAAAAACTATAAGGCAAAAGTGCAGCAGGGGAAAACAAATCTGACCTAGTATCTACAAAGAGCTGCTTGCAAAACTCACTGCATCAGCCCATTGGAGTATAAATGCTAAGTCGCTGTACATTTCCTCTACTGGGGTGACTCAGGCAAGTTTGTTCTTTCATTTTCAAAGCAGATATTTCTCCCTACTGGAGCACAGTGAAAGGAGAGGGGAGGAATGCACCTAAGTGGCAGGACTACTCTGTTGACTACTAGCACTGACTGTTGCTGCCACAGAAACGTGATGCCACCTTTCTCATCACTCTCACCCTTGCAAAATTACCCAGCGCCCCCTATCTCCCAAAAGAGCATGCCAGTTCTTCAGCTACCTTCAACCACTCTTTCTGAGCCTCCATTGACAGATACCAAACAGAGCAGCCCAGAGTAGTGGGAGGGGGTAGGGTGGATTTCCAGAGGAAAAAAGTTGTGTTCCATAAGAATTACAAGGACAGGATGCAAGGGGCAGAAAAGACTTATTAATAAAGGCATCCTAATCATGGATGCCATAGCTCAGAGCTAAATATTCTTCTCTCTACAGAATCGCTGTACATGAGATTTAATATGCTTTCATATGACCTCAGGTCACAGGCTGTTATTCGGACTCCACACAGAAATGGAAAGCTTAGCAGCACACCAGGATGGAAGAGCAGAACGTTCATCTCTCTCATTCAGCTTCCAGGCACACTCACTGCACGTTGGTGGGGAGCAGTCATTTCATGAAGAAGTGTGCCAGGATCACAGTGGAGGGACTGTCCAGGGGTGCGACTGACTCAAGAGATGTGATCACCCTCATCATATATCAGGGTGGAGAGGGAGTAAGTTAGTAATTGTAAGAAAAGATTGTTCTGGTTTTCTAGATGATGAAATACCTCATCAACTGTAAAACAATGAAGAGGTGAATATCCTTTGCTTAGATTTAGATCGCTGTCTTGGTTTTTGTGAGTTCTAGGCTTCCGGGGGTAACTGTTTTTATTCATGAACTTTTCATCTCTAGTTTCATGAGGTGAGTATCCTTTTTGTGCATGATATGGGTCTCCTAGATTTGTTTGATATCACATAACATGAGATGAAACTTTTCAACTTTAAAACGATGCAGCATGATAAAATTTTGATAGATCTCTTTATTGTTAAATAGTATTTAAAACAGTAGTCTCATTTGGGCTTTGTAATAAAATATTGATTCAAATTTATAAAACAACTTAATTATAAGGTAGTCTTCTTACAGCTATCAGTTTTGCTATTATCTATTTAAAATATACAGTTGTCTCTTGAACAACATGGGTTTAAACTGTGTGGGCCCACTAATAAATGGTTTTTTTTCAATAAATGCCAGTACTGTTTCTTTTTTCTTTAATGTTTTTATTTTTAAATTACAGTTGACATAACAATATTACATTAGTTTCAGGTGCACAACATAGGGATTAAATATTTATATAATTCACAAAATGATCACCCTGATAAATCCAGTACCCACCTGCCACCATACAGTTATTTTAATACTACTGACTATATTCCCCATGTTATACTCTACATCCCCATGATTATTTTGTAACTACCAATTTGTACCTCTTATCCCTTCCCTACTTTACACATCCCTCCACCGCCACATCCAAAATCATCAAAATGCTCTCTGTATTTATGAGTTTGTCTGTTTTGATTATTCATTTATCTTGCTCCTTACAGTCCACATATAAGTGAAATTATATGACTTTTTTTTTTCTGTCTGACTTACTCCTCTCAGCACAATATCCTCTAGGTGATATCCAGATAGCAAAAATTCATTCTTTTTTATGGCTGAGTAATATTCCATTGTATGTATGCACCACCTCTTCTTTATCTATTTATTCACTGATGGACACCCAGGTTGCCTCCATATCTTGGCCATTGTAAATAACGCTGCAATGAACATATGGATGCACATGTCTCTTCAAGGTAGTGTTTTGTGTTTCTTTGGATAAATACCCAGAAGTGGGATTACTGGGTCCTTCTTTGTCTCTTGTTAAAGCCTTTGTTTTAAAGTCTATTTTGTCTGGTATAAGTATTGCTACTCCAGCCTTTTTCTAAAAATCTTTTTCATTTTAATTTTCATGAAATCTCTTTTTCCGTCCCATTAGTTTCAGTCCGGGTGTGTCTTTCAATCTGAAGTGAGACTCCTGTAGGCAGCATATGTAATGGTCTTGTTTTTTTATCCATTCAGCCATCCTATGTCTTTTGATTGGAGCATTTAATCCATTTACATTTAAAGTAATTGTTAATAGATATGTAGTTATTGCCATTTTATTATTCATATTTTTTGTCTTTTTTTATTCTTCCTAAAGAATAAAACATTTCTTCTAACATTTCTTGTAATACTGGTTTGGTGGTGATGAACTCCTTTAGCTTTCTCTTGCCTAGAGAACTCTTTATCTCTCCATCAATTTTAAATGTTAGCCTTGTTGGGTAGAATAATCTTGGGTGCTTTTTATCATGTTGAATATTTTGTTCCAATCCCTTATGGCCTGCAAAGTTTCTGTCAAGAAATCAGCTGACAGTCTTATGGAAACTCACCTGTGGGTAATTAACTGGTTTTCTCTTGCTTCTTTTAAGACTCTCTGTCTTTAACCTTTGCCATTTTAATTATGATGTATCTTGAGGTGGGCCTCTTTGGATTCATCTTGTTTGGGACTCTTTCTGCCTCCTGGGCTTGTATGTCAACTTCCTTCACCAGGTATGGGGAGTTTTCAGTTATTATGGCTTCAAGTAGGTTCTCAATCCTTTGCTCTCTCTCTTCTCCTTCTGGTACCCCTATGATGTGAACGTTATTATGCTTGATGTTGTTCCAGAGGCCCCTTAAACATCCTCATTTTTGGATTCTTCTTTCTTGTTTCTATTCTCAGTGGGAGTTTTCTGCTACTTTCTCTTCCAAATCACTGATTGGATCCTCGGCTTCATCTAATGTACTATTGATTCCCTCTAGTGTATTCTTCATTTCAGTTATTTATTCATTTCTGACTTTTTTTATGTAGTCTATCTCCACTTTTATGTTTCCTATCTCTTTTTTGAAGTTCTCCCTGAGATCACTGAGCATCCTTATAACCAGTGTTTTGAACTCTGCATCTGGTTCCTTTACTTGTCTTAATTTTGTTTAGCTCTTTTTCTGGAGCTTTGTTTTGTTCTTTCATTTGGGACATGTTTCTTTTTCTCCCTATTTTGGCTGCCTCCCTGTATTTGTTTCTATATATTAGGTAGAGCTGCTATGTCTCCCAGTCTTGGTAGCTTGGTCTTATATAGTAGGTGTCCTGTGGGGCCTAGTGGTGCAGTCTCCCCATTCACCTGAGCTGGGTGCTCCAGGTGTGTACTTTGTGTGGGCTGTGTGTGCTCTCCTACTGTATCTGAGCCTTGGTTGCTGTTTGGATATATGTGGCAGAAACTGACTCTCCAGCTAATTGGTTTTAAGGACTGGCCATAACTACAGTGGAGGAGCTATTGTACAGGGCCTGATCCTATGGAGCAGGATTCACTTTAGCAGGGTTCTGGTGCCTGCCCAGCCTGCCCTTTGGGTGTGACTTTTGTGGAGGTGGTTGGGTGATGCTCTGGTGTGGTCTGAAGCTGGCCACCAGGTGTGTTGGTTCTGTGGCTTCCTGGGAGGGTTTCTGTTACAGGCCAAGGTCAGTCACTGCCTGTGCCATGCTCACGGCCACTTGGTATGAGTTACAAAGTAATCTGCAGATGGTTGCCGCTTGTGTTGGACTTGGAGGTGCCTAGGAGAGGCTAACCTGCAAACGAAAGCTGACTGCCACAAGTGCCACACTTGGGGCTGCTGAGCAAGAGGTGCAGGGCACACTGAGGCCAGATGCTGCTTGGTCAAGATTTGTGAACCTTTGAGGGATTTTAGGAAAGTCTGCAACATGAGCCTAGACAGGTCTTTTGTGTGGAAAAGACACTGGAAGCAGTTTGGGTGGGTCTGTAAGTTGGGTGGGACGGGGTCTCAGGGAATCATGGGGTGTGGGGGGGGAACAAACGGTGTTAGCCAGGTCGATGGAGACTCAGATATGGTGCCCGCCTGCATCTGCACGCTGGGTGTGGGGAGGGCTCAGCAGAAGAACTATGGCTTCTGCCAGCACCTCTGTCTGGGAGAAAGCTGCCCCTCCTGCTCTTGCTCTGAAGCCAGACAATTCAGTTCCTCCCTGTGTGTCCCTGGTGCCTTGGAGCTGCTACCTCAGAATTAGCTCAGAGTGAGTAATTTTATCAGCAAGTAGATCTGTGCATGGGCCCTTTTAGAGGAACACCTGGGACTCCAGCAGCCCTCTGTCTCACTCAGCCACAATCTCTGCTGATTTTCACAGACAGAAATTGTGGGGACTTCACTTCCTGGCACTGGAACCCTGGGCTGGGAGCCTGGTGTGGGGCTGAGACCCCTCACTCTTCAGGGCAGATCTCCACAGCTGAAATATCCCTCCCAATTTTTAACTGCCACACATGGGTGTGGGGCAGCCTGTTGCATGTCTCTACCCTTCCTACTAGTCTCGACATGGCTTCTTCTGTATGTTCTTAGTTATAGGACTTCTGCTAGATTTCGGGTGATTCTCAACGATGGTTTTTCTGTAGTTTAGTTGTAACTTTGATGTGGTCATGAGAGGAGGCAACCACAGCATTTACTGACTCTGCCATCTTGACCAGAACTCAAAGCTTGTATTGTTTCAATCAGCAGTTGGGAATCCATGGATTGGGAGGACTGATTGTATGCATTGATCTATGCCATTTTATATAGGGAACTTGAGCATCCATGGATTTTGGTATCTGTGGGGTATCCTGGAACCAATCCCACGCAGATACCATGGGGCAACCTAAGCTTTGGGGGCGTTAAAAGTTATACATGGATTTTCGACTGTGTAAGGAGTTGGTGCCCCTAATCCTGGTGTTGTTCAAAAGTCAACTGTAATTACCGTTCTCCTAAGATGCATGCATAATTTTATAAGTTAGTACCCTGAGTCCAAGGGAAAGAACAACTTTCAAATCATCAACCAAAAACAATCATTAAACAACATGTCAGAGTTTTCTTTTATACAACTTGCCAAAAGGGGACATGTTTTAAGGTGCAGCACGACCATGATTCTTCTTCAGACGCATCATCGTTATAAACAGGACCAAACTTACACACGTGCAACCAGAGAAGGAAACCAGTTATATGGAGTGATTTTGGGGGTGTTCCCTCTCTCACTCTGGTTGCTTACTGAAATTCCACCACTGCTGAATTTTAGCTCAAAATTTTCAAGCCAGGTAGAAGGCAGATTCTCCTTGGAAAGAATTTACATGTTAGCATTAATGATGAATGTGCACACAGTTTTTATATGCAACTTGAGATTGGTAGAGGTAGCACTTTCCAGAGGGTAGAATGTGTAGGTGAGAGTGGGGGTTCACAAACCACAGTTCTGCCCCCCATCTTTGGGAGACCGTAACACACTAGTGAATGTGGGAAAGACTGCTGAAAATGCTAAGTAGCTACAACAACAATCTTTCTCTTTTTTTTAAGTTTTCATTATATTTTTAAGTGGTTTTTTTTCTTGCTATTATTCATTTTTTGTTTGTCTTTTAGTTACAGATTATAAAACAATGCAAAGTTAGACATAAAACTTTCTTATTCTAATGTCAGAAGCTGAATTCTTGAATAGCTTGGGGACATTCTGAATACAAATATGCTTCATAATTGCGGGAAGTTTCAGGGAGTCTTTGTGAGGCCAGGGAAAGAAATGGGGAAGACACTCAGTATTTAGTTTCAACCAGATTAAATCATTCACAAAGATAAAATGAGATATTTTAGTGTCTCCAATAGGGCCTGATAACTAAAGGTTCACTTTAGTCATTTAACAAAAGACTAGTCAAAAAGATCACTGAGAAGAATGTACTGAGAAAGGTAGAATTCAACCTTTTCACTTGTTGCTCTAGAAGACAGAAATTTTAAATAACTCTCATGCAATGAACAAAAGAGTAAAAAAGAAAAGCAGCCAGAAAACTCCCTTAAATACCACCCATAAGCACCCTGAAAAGTGGAAAACACCCTTTATCGAGCCCCATGGCTGCTGCCTACAAAGGGCACCATGCACTCCTGGTGGTCCCTTTGCTGGCCTTGTGTGCATGGATTTTCTCCTTTCACTAGAATTCACCATTTACAGATAAGCTCCTGGTGTTGCTGTCTTTCTGCCTCTCCTCAGCGTGACACCACATATATTATCTACAGAAGACCTTGCTATAACTTACTACTGATAATAGTGCTTTACTGGTAGGCCACTTCACACCGTTACTACTAATTCCTACGTCCTAACAGCTGTGATTTGTATCTATAGACATTCTCGTCCCTGTCAGTACAGGTGGATCTTATGATTACATTGCTTTACTTTGAAGGTATTCTTCATTTCATGAGATATGGACACTTGTTGTAGGGAGTGTGTATAGGTATTTCAAAACATTATAAAACACGTCATTTTACTTTAACTAAGGAAGCTTACTATTAAAACAGACATTTATACAAATTAAGGCTTTTTTGGTAGTAGCCATAAACGCCTGACTCAGCAATTTTGCTAGTCTTTAGTACTAATTTTCACTTCTCAAGAACTCTTCGAGCAGGACAGAATGTGTGTTATTAACAAAGCAGCATTCTTAGTTTCCAGGCTACTGATTTGAGGATTTCTGGTGGTACTTTGAAAACTGAAAGAACTAGTTAGTCATATAAAATCAGTTTCAATACAGCACAATGGAAGCAAATTCAACTAAGGCATGAATCATTTCCTCTTAAATACAAAACAGCATCTGAATGAATCAATTTAAGAATTCTCAGGGACAAGGGACAACATGCTTAGAATATTTTACTACCTCAAGATCTTGCATACAATCTTCTTTTCTTAATTAAAGTCTATGAGAGTTTATTTGTGAAATGAAACCTATGAAGTAAAGGACTAAATGTCTGAACAATCATGCTCTCATAAATTTCTTAAGAAAGCCATTATTAATTGATATATGGTTGTCTGAACTGTGTTCCAGATCTCCAAGTAAGATATTTTTCATGAAGCTCAATACTATAATGGATGGCTTTTCAGAAGGCATCACAGGCCTGGCAAAGTCTGTTCTAGAGTCGATAATTCTAAATGACATAAATGAGGATGGGTGGACAGTGGGGGTGGGAAACAAGGGTTGGGGAGGGATTTACAAAGCAGAAAGCACACTTCACAGTAATGTTTAAACTTTCAAACAGACTTTGGTATCATTTGGACTTCATTGTGAGATAAGAAAAATCATACACAGATAATATGTTCTTGGGAGATTTTTGATAAACGACTGAATCAAAAAGAAAACTCTTTTCTTGTAAATGATACTTTATCATTTTAAATCTTTAATTTCTTCAGAAAATATTGTTTACTAGTAATGCTTTTATTCTGCTGTCTATTTTCTGAACTTTATGATTCATGATTTATTAAAAGAAATTTCTTATTACTATGAAAGGACAAGAAGACTGGTTTTCTTCACTATGTATTTGATCCAACCTCTTTCACAAGCAGTGTGGTGAATGTTTTTGCATCTATATTTCTCCTCCCTGTCTTTTATCTCACTCTCTGAATTGAAAAGTGTTACATAGGGCAATAATATTATATAATCATATCATTTCATGGTATAATTCCCTTCTTTCAAGAAGATAAACCTTGCCTTTGAAGGTCTTCTTATCTGAATAAGTTGTTCTTCCTTTTATTTCTCTAAACCAAAAGTCTTTTTTAGCATTCCTCTGTGAGTTGAAGAGTGGGGGAAAATGTTAACACGACATTTGTCATCAATCACAGCAGATTGTCAATACATTAACTCCAACTGACTCCCTAATGGGAAACAATTACAGAAGCAGCCCTGTAAGAAAAGACAAATCATGAATAGATTTGCCAAAACACATCCTTCCTGGTTTCAATCAGAAATGACAGCAGAGAGGTGACTAAAACTTTGGTGGCCATCCCCCTTAATGGATCCCATGTCTGTTTCTTCTTTTCAGGTTAGGGGGATAGAGGATTTTTCTAATGCATGTATACAGTGTGGCTAAAATACTTCCTTGCTGTAGGCTGCTTATTATTTAAAATTTTTTGTTTGGTAGAGTAGGAATTCTTTTAACTATGTTTGAAAGGCCCCAAGTTTTCAACGAGGGTCATAAAGAGACATTGGGGGCATCCAAGGGCAGAGCAGACCCACCTGGGCTGTGACAAAGGCTCAGCTATGGAGAGCGCCAAAGCTTGGTTTCCAGCTCGCCTTTCCTCAGCCTAAATGTTTCCTTTATAAATATCCCAGCTGAGAATTAGCCAGAAAAGGACAGCATGGACGGGGAGTAGAACAATCACAGCTGAGCACATTAGGTTTCATTTTTTTTTAAACAACCATTTCAGTGACATCCACAATTTTCTAAAGGAGGATTTGTGGCTTTTTGGACTTTGGACTTTTGGAAACAGAAGTCATACTGTCAACCTCTGAAAAACCCTTCAGAGATGAGAAACAAGTATCAATTCAGAAACTCCTGGCTACACTAAAATATTAAGACAACTATGAATCTCAAATGACTCCATTACTAAAATATAAATATGTGTAATCAGTTCAGATGTTTTAGTTTATGCATGTGTTATAAAGTATCTTCTGTATTAAATTTCAAAAAGCTTTAATTACATGTAAAACCATTCTTAATTGAGGTTTTCATTGGATATGACACAAGGATATTTTATCAGAACAAAATGTTAATGTTGTGAAGGTTAATGACTCTTCCTTGGAATTAAAATCTACTTTATAGTAAGGTTTTTAGCGTAAGGTTTTAGACAAGGTTTTCTTTTCTTGTTATTTAGTTTCCACTTTAAAAAAAACTCTCTAGAGGTATATCAGGAAGAGTCCACAAGAATTTGAAGCTATGTCTACAATAATAATTCAATTCAACAAACACATTGAACACTTAATATGTATCTGTCAATACACTGGATAAATATAAATAAAGAAAAAAGAACAAAATATGAAAAGACATGTTTCCTACCATAAGGGATCTCAGTCCACAGGCTAATGGGAAAAGCAGAACTATCACCAACCACCATAAAATGCAGTATTGGTAAAGAATTATGAGACCACAGAAGAAGGGGGCCTCCAGGAAGGCTTTCTACAGGAGATAACAATCGAGTTGAAACTTAAGGTGAGTAGGAAGGGCACTCTGAGCAGAGGGACGGGCAGGAGCAAAGGAACGGCAATGACAAAGTATGTGGTGTGTCCCCAGTAGAAGAGCAATGAAGCTACAGGCACAGTGATGAAGGGGGTGGGGGGCATGGCAAAGGGGAGGCTATCGATGTCACTTGGAACCAGACTGCAAAGGGCCTTGAGCACCAACCAATTTATGAGTCTGGACTTGAACTTGAGAACAGTGAGGACCTATTGAAGGTCTTTGGCAAGAGGAAAGAACACTTGTCAGTAGTGTGGGTAACTGACTGAGAGTGGGTAGAGATCGGAAAGGGAGGCTGTTTAGGGTATGTTTCAATAACCAACACACAAGATTCTTGGCTTCTAGGGGTAACCCCTGCCTCCTCCTTAAGCCCACCCCCAACAAGCACACATTTGACGCCTCCCCAGGATGAATCAGAACACCCATGTGAAATGTTGATCTAAGGGGGTCAGAACACTGATTTGTCCATGATATCTGATATTATTGCACATCTTTTTATTTTATCATTGGAATCATTTTGTGATTTTTCTGGTGTCCTAATATGTGAGTTCACTTTTATAGGTCAAACTTGATTAGGTCAACATGTGGCTGTGGTCTCATTTTTCTCCCCTCCACCTAGCCATCTCTCCATCTTCCCACCATCACTCTCCCCCAGGGCAGCTCAGCCCTGCTTCTGGGCCTGCCCAGGACCTGAGGGAGGTGACAGCCCAGCACCATACGTGATAGTAAGGAAAGCTCCCTCTACCTCCTTTTCCTGTTGCCAACTATGGGCCTTGGATCAGTATTTCTCTTCATCTTACAGTGTTAATGTCTGATACTGGTTTGGGCTTCAGGGAATCAGACCCTGTCTAATGGAGTACTTTGCTTTCAGGTCATTCAATTCAACCTTGCTTAGGCGACAGGAGCCTGTTACCTCTTCCAGTCTATTGTAATAGAGCTCTGCATTGGGACTTAAGACCAAAGTCTCAGCTACTAACACATTTTTGCTTTCTCTTGTTTTGTCAATGTCCCCACTACAAGTATCTCCCTTGGGGACTTCATAGGCAGAGCAGAACGCAAGCATTCTTGGGTCCCCTGGCCAAAACACACCACAATCCTTCATTTCTAAAAAAATCATGATAACATGGATATGCAACTCAAAAAGGTAGCTTGCTCCTTCCTTCTTAAGCCTCTTCTAAAACAAAATTCTGTGTATAGTAAAATCAACAAAAATGTAAACAGTGTTTTAGTTTGCTGAACCAAGCTCTTTGGTGGAATCTTCACCCTAACTATTTGGCACCCCTCTTTGTATCTGAAGAACCTACCACACTGTTGGGAAGCTATCGCTGAAAATCTGTCACAGATGACCAGAGCCTACAGCTAAATATGGCGGAGTGAATCAGTCAAAGAAACATGCCAAAGAAACTAATTTTACTATAATTTTTACCTGGGAAAGAAGAAACAACTAACATTGAATGGGCCACTACTATGCCCAGACTCTGTGTGTGTATTGCAACTGATGCCCCAATTCTGTAAGCACCATTATTGCTTTGACACAGTGGCAGAAACTGAAGCCCTAGAGGCTGAGTAAATGACCGTGTCACACAACTAGCAAGTAGAACATCAGGAATACAATACTGTTTTTGTCTGAACCCCAAACTTGTGCCTCTTCCACTTCACCCTATGGCTTTTGAGAGAGGGCAGAATAAACTTGGAGTGGGGGTGCCACAGAGATTTAAGGGGAGGGCAGCAGCAGAGGAAGTTTTCAGAAAGAGTGGTCAGACTGAGAGGGAGGAATTGAGGAAGCCAAAAAATAAGAGGATCAGGAAGAGAGGAGAGTGGTTCACAGGCTCAAAGCCTGCAGGAAAGATGCAAATAGGGAGAGCTTGGCATCAGCCGAGCTGGTAACCACCACCTCCCTGGGGACTGTGGTTTCCAGCTTTCAGTGACACCTAATTGCACTATCATTTCTATGCCCCTCTTCCAAGCACATTTTTTATTAATAATGCTTCACAAAAGAGGCAATTATGAACATACTACTGGGTATGGTGTGGAAGATGATGTTTTTGAACATAAATTTTAAAGAAGAGTCAGTGTGGTTCTTTTGATTAGTTTGAATGGTTTTTAGTATAATTCAACTCAGGGCAAATTGTCCTAAAGAGAACACATATGTAGTTGTGCATAGATATGGTTTCCCATAGGCATCATGTGAGAAAATTATTTCATCCTTGCATATATGTATTATTGATAGGGCATTGCCTCATTTTTAACTTCCCTGTCATGATTTAAACCCTCAAGCCTTTGCAAAGACCACCAAAAGACTATGTGTTAATTATATTACCATGTCAGCAATATGCCAAAATTTCTAGGGAATGAATTTTTGTTACATTCATTACTCTTGCTTTGACAACTGTGTCAATGGGCTTTCATCACTCTGAAACACATTTAGGTCAACAGAATAGGGTAATACATCATTGCTAAGGATTATTTTTCCAATAACAAAGTAACAGTTTAATTTTTTTTAACCAAAATACAATCAACTTATCCTATTAAATAAAACCAGTCCTAAGTCAAAAGGTCAAGAAAAAGTCTAATGTAATTTAAAAATAGCCTTCGGAAAAGGTGAAAATGTAAGAAACCTAAAGGCCACTGTACATACAATAAACCAATTACAATAAGAGTAATTCAATGGTGTGTAAGTATAACATAAAAAAATTCAATAACTCAAGAAAGTGAACACTTGCCTTAGCCACTCAGGGAAAACAAAATAAACCTCCTAATCTTTTAAAAGTAAATTGAACTATTAATGGGCATGAATTTTTTGCAGGATTTTTAAAATGAGAATCTCTAACATTTAATGTAACTGAAAATCTGTTATTGCAAATACTATTAGCCAAAAATTATCATCAAGCAAAAATGCTCAAAATCTCATTTGGTTTATACTCTCTGGCACAACTGTGAGGACATTAAAAATGTTTACACTTTGGTTGCTGTGAGGTCGATTTGTAAAAACTGGTCTTATTTATGATATACCAAAGGGTAGATTACATCAAAATACCAAACATCTGACCCCTCAAGCCAATTCTGTTTTCAGCTGTGACAATTATTTTCTGTTCACAACTCTTAAAAAGTAAACATAGCTGAGAAATACTTTATAGAACATCAATTTTGAAAATCTTACATGTAACAATATATTTATATGCCTGTACTATTATGTATTTATGTAGCATGCAAAATTGTTTGTGCTTTTATCACCATAAAATGACAGCAATTTACAAACTTATTTTTAATCTTTGGTTTTAACAAAAGTTCAGCGTATTAAAATCATGGACTTCTTTTTTCTTAACTTCCTGTCTTTGAGATAATGCTTGGGCTGAATCTGGAGTCCATTCATACTTATTAACTGGAGAAAAAAGAATAAACAAACAACCTTATTAAATTTGGCATTTATCTTTGGTTTCTCTGGGATATATGCCTGTCATCCAGTCACAGCAAGCCTAATTCAGCTTGCTGTGGCAAAAAGCCAAAGCCATCTTGAAACCCAGTTCTCTCCATTTCAGCAGGCTATGAAACATAATATATTCCAAAAAGCAGATTCTCCAACTAGTACCTACACTGGATGGTGGCCAGAGGAACCCACCTCTACCACCACCTGGCTGGTATTCCAGGGACACAGGGCCCTGACTTGTAGCCCCAATTTTAGCATCAAATTCAGCCTACTCTTGCAAGATCACTAAATTTGTTGGGACTTGGAACCAACTCCATGACCTCTGTTAGGATGGGAGCAAAGCTGATTGGATTCATTTTGATGAAAAATGGGCAGGTGAACCAACGTGCACCATGCTTTACCTTTCAGAAAAAGGAAACCACTGATTCCTTCATGAATCAAATTAAACAGATTGAAGACTGACCACATCCAGAAGCTTCTGACTGTTTCAAGTGACATCATCATTTGCTACCTTGTAGATTGGTGCAAACATCAAATGATGAGCAAATTACATTGATCTACGGCAGGTTGGATATATGCCATTTTCCTGTCTGTCACTGCACTGGCAATCATGTTATCACATACATTATTGTAACACTTTATGGCACATAGCACATGATACATTTCATGGTTTTATAGAAGGAATTACTATAACTATAAATAGAAGTCTAGCAATCCAGTGTGCAGTATGGCTGGCTGTCTACCAAAGGGCCACTCCCATCTGTCAAGGAGAGTGCTTGTGGGGATGAGGCTCCTGTCTGGGGTCTACATTTTCAGCTCGCCTTGTATCTGGGTAAGACCATGAGAGCTAATGTGCATCACTTCTTCGCCCCGGTAGTTTAAGAAGCAAATGTGTCTTTCCCAACCCTCTTGTCTCTCCACTGATGGCTGGATATGGATGTCCAGTGTGACTTTGGAAGTCACATGGCATGGCCTCTGACAGCATAGGTCCCCAAAGGGTGATGAGGAGAGACCTTCCGGCACCAGATGGTTACATGAGTAGGAAAGGAACTCTAATTCAGTGAAGCTTCTACAATCCGGAGGCTCATTACAACAACTAGCTCTGCCCTATCTAATAGAATTTTTAAATTGTCATGACCATAACAGAAACCTTTTTCTGTATCTATAATCTAAGAGGAACAGATTTCATTTTAAAATATTAGTGTATTCACAGCAGTAGAGCAAATGTGATTAAAGGATATTAAATAAGTCCTATTAAAGATAAAGTAATAGTGTTTACTTCTCCTAAAGAAGAAGAAGTTTAAATTAGGCTAAGTTGTTAAATTGTCAGTAAATATAAGAAGGTCCTGAGAATTTTATATAGCAGATAGTGGGAAATGATTTTTGACTTTACTAAATATAAACCAAACACAATAGAAGATTTACATGAGGCTATATAAAATAACACTGTACCTAGCACATGGGGAAGAATGAAAATAAAGTTTTTGAGACAACCCGATCCAGTGGGTAGATAGAAAGGGCCTGGAAATCCACTTTTCTACTAGGCAGCCCAGGGGACTCTGATGCAGGTGGTCACAGGTCACCCCAGGAGCAACCTGGTGAAGAAGATCTCTAGAATAATGATGGGTAAATAGTGAAAGACACCAAGGGTGAGGCTGTCAAATTTCTTTCCTAGAAGAAAGTAAAACTGGGAAAGTTTCTCATCCACAGGGTAGAAAATACACTCTGTCAACAAACATTACAGAGCTCTGGGAACGTAGACAACTAAGACATGATCCCAGTCCTTAAGCAGCTCACAGTCTTTGGAGAGTGACTGTGAATATATATCAGGGTGTGTGTGTGTGTGCATGTGTAGAGGGAGGTGGTGATGGGTGATGAAGAGAAAGAGGAAACAAAAATGGCCTCTGGGCTAGAACTGGGGAGATGAGCTCTCATGCATGGATGGGCAGAAGTTCCCCAGGGGAGCCCCAGGTTCCCCAGCCTCCCCTGGGTGTCCTGGTCCTGGGACAGAGTCTCCAGATAAAATTACCACCAACCAAGACACCGAATGGAACAGAGGAAGGGGGGGGGGGTTGCCCAACGCTATTCAAGAAGCAAAAGCAGTTCACATTTACACATTTTACATATTGAACTTTCAGGTACAGTGCTGGGAAGAAAACCTAGGCGAACAAAAAAACGTTTCATAAAACCACAGGGCTATATGGGGAGTTACTGTTTAATGGG
Organism: Hipposideros armiger; assembly: GCF_001890085.2. Lineage (NCBI taxonomy): Eukaryota > Metazoa > Chordata > Mammalia > Chiroptera > Hipposideridae > Hipposideros > Hipposideros armiger. Next base: position 196,539 of record NW_017732005.1, on the reverse strand, counting down.
TAGTTTCAGTCTAATGATGAAAAAGTTCTGGAGAAGGATGGTGGTGATGGCCACACAATAATGTGAATGTACTAAGTATCACTAAATTGTATACTTGAAATGGTTAGAATGGTAACTTTTATGTTACATATTTATTTGCCATTATAAAATGACAAAAAAAAAGCATGGCTATGGACTTCCTTGTAACTCTGTAAGTTAATGACTATAATGGGATGTTCATAGGGAAAAAAATTCAACTTATACCTTATACTATCTCATTAATACTTTGTGTCCTTGAAAAGTGGGGAAAAATTAATTTATTCAACCAACATTTCATGAGCAACTACTATGTCCCAGGCACTGTTCTAGGCACTAAATATACAGTGGTAAATGGAGCAGAAAATGTCCTGCCCTAATAGAGCATTTATTTATTCTTTTCCTCATACACTCAACAAATATTTATCAAATGCTTATCACTTGATAAACTCTATGCTGGGCACCAGAAATACAGTGGTGAAAAACAACAATGAAAACAGCAGTAAACCAGATCCTTCCTTGCCCCCATGGAGCGTATGGTTGACTGCAGGAGACAGATACTGACCAAATAATCAGAGAAATGAATCTAAAATATCACTTTGAAAAGTCATTAACGCATAAAGATGTGTGGAGCTCGTAGAGTATGTGGTGATGGGAACTGGCTTAGTCAAGGAGGTCAGTCTTTCTGAAGGAAATGGTGAGAGCTGATGATGGGATTGGGAAGGGAAAGTGTGGCCTTAGCAGAGCGGAGGGGAAGGGTGAGTAGCCCCAGTGAGGCTGGAGTAGCAGGTGGAGGCCTGGCCACACAAGCCCTGTGGAGCTTCCACTCTATCTGAGGGCAGTGAGCGGCCATTGATGTACTTTAAGGAGGGTAGGCGAGGGGGAAGAATCATTTGATTGGAAAGAATACTTATTTTGCTGCTCTAACAATTTAAAAATGACCAACTGAAAATGAGGGCAATAATTCCAAGTGAATTCCTATATACTCGTAGTTATGAAAACAGGTGAAACACTTTGAAGCTTTCAGATGAAAGATAGTCTTTAACATATCAAAGAATTATCATGATCAAATAAAAAATTATAAACATCACTCCAATTTTTAATTCTCCAGTGTTGATCAAAACACAGAGTCTCTTAAGGTTCTATTTTCTAATCTACTAATGAAGTTGAATTTCATTAAAAGTGAGTCAGCTGAATTTGCAAGCCTGGTCAATTAAGTTGCCCACACTTGATTAATGCTGTTGAAAGAGAAAAAAGCAAATTGAAACTATTTGATCAAAAAATAAAGTATATTAAACATCATAAAATATGATTACTTAGGCATCTTTCATTAATTAACATATAAGGTGACAACAGGACACTTAACTAAATGTTGTACTAGTCTAATTAATATTTAAGAACTTGAACAGAGAATCCAACACAGAGACAGTCTTTCTTCCTTTAAAATATGGCATCGATGCTAATATACACTGTTGAATGGGAAAAAAATTCACACTGGCATAATACTGCGTACTAAGAGCAGAAACATAAAGTAATAAGAAAACTCCACCTTCTGTATGTAATCAGGTGAGTCCCATGCTCACTATTTTCATTTGTGCAGGTTTTAAAATTCAATAAGTAGGTGACAAACATTTCTGAATTTCAAATTCTGGCTAAAAATAGGGGTAGGAACCATCAAACTTTTAATTGTATAGTGAGCTAATCTGATCTCTGAACAACACAGTACATTCCAGACTATATCTCAGAGTTCAGACAAGTTGTATAGACTTGACCCGTATAATCTGCACAATTCACCTTTTCACCAGATTGTCATTTATACAATCCGGATCTGTCAATTCGCTGTTCTGCTTAAATTACCTTAAGGTGGCAATGTTTACAGCCAGAAGAATGCCCTCAAAAATGCTTTAGTTACATTTTATTATAAAGTACCAAAGCCACTTGATGGCATAGGTCCTGGGAACTATAGCTCATTTGTAGAGGTCTCTACTACCATCACCTTCTGAGATTTAGTCTTACAAAGATCTTAATTTTAAAGTTCAATCTGACTTGATTTAAAACCTAGTTAATTTTATTGTTCTATCAATATACACTTCAGTCTGACCAATCTTAATATACTTGGGTCCATAACATTTTTAAATTTCATATACAATAGTTTTCTGACTTTTAAGCAAAGTTTTAAAGATCCAATTAAATCACCTCTTGGTATCAACACTATTGTTCATATTCCTAGCAGATGTTATCAATAATGAGTGAGATGTAAAAAAACGGATAAAAATGCAGTAAAACAGATTTAGAAAAAGTAAAGGAGGATGAATGCATTTCTCATAAAAGGAAGGGAAGACAAAAAAAGTTTTTAAATAAATTTGATTGTGCATTTTTTGTTGTTGTTGTTGGCAATAAAGAAATAACACTATAAAGATGAAATGAAAGAGGTCAGAAAAACTTCCAAACATTTGGATAAAGATTAGGCATTTCTTTTCTTTTCTTTTTTACTACCACTATTCAAAGTTGGCAAGTCATTATTGCTTCCAAATTCTCTTTCGATGCTCTGATTTTCCAGTTTCTTCTTGATACAGACATGAACTCACAAGCAGT
>NW_017732005.1:190998-192929 GCF_001890085.2 Hipposideros armiger | reverse complement strand
CATTATTCTCATTGCTATTCCCAATCTCATTTGCATTAAAGCATGACATTGGAGGATCCAAGGCCTTTCTTTCTTAATCAGCTATGTGGCACACCCAGGAAACACGCCTGTCAGTAGATGTGGGCTGTGTAGGCACTAAACTTCTTTCATTTTAAGGTTATTTTTATTGTGTGATCTCGAGACTTTCATTGCCTAGAAAGTAAGTTCTCTTTCCCCAGTTAAATTTCCACAATTCATTCACTGATTTAACAAATATTGGGTTGTCGGAAAAGTCATGACGTATTTTTTCTATGTTTTTCCTTGCAAAAATGCGTCATGACTTTTCCAACAACCCAATACTTACTGAGTACCTAGTAGGTACCAGGCACTGTCCTAGGTGCTGGAGACAGCAATGACTAAAAAAGACAGAAATCCTTGCTCTCCCATAGCTTACATTCTAGTGGGTCAAAAACAAACAGTAAGAAAAATTAATAAGTAAATAAATACAATGTTAGAATGAAAAAATAAAGTGTGGTGAGAGGATAAAACACAAAGATGGGGAAAGGCTACAATTTTAAATATGGTGGTCAGGGAAAAACCTCATTGAGAAGGTGTGCTCTCAGTAAACATTTCAGGGGCTTGAGTGTGAGAGCCATTGGGGAAGGGCTTTGTAGGTAAGGCGAGGGTTCCAGGCAATGAAAAGGCCCTGAGGTCGGAGTCTGCATGTTTGAGAACAGCAGGGAATTCAGGCGGCTGAAGGGAGAGAGCGGGGGAGAAAAGCAGGAAATGAAGGTAGACATGGATTGAAGCAGCAGGTGATGTAGGGCTGGTGCATCGTCGCAAGGCCTCCAGCTTTCCCTCTGAGGGAAGTGGGAAGCCCGCGAGGGGTTTGAGCAGAGGAATGACATGATCTGACTTTCCTTTTAAAGGCTGAACAGGATGAAGGGGAACAAAACTGAGACAGGAATCCCACATAAAAAGTCACTGCCATAGTTCAGAGCAGATATTAGCGGCTTGATCCAGGGAAGGCGGCACATGGGTAGGGTTTCACAGTTTTTAATTATTAAACACATCCTTCTTCTTTATCTAGCTGTGGTTTCCTAGTTGAATTACTTCACTCTATGAGAAAGTATTTTTTTCTTTAAAGCCTTCCCTGCCACCCCTTCCTGTCAATACTACTACTTTCCCTCCCATCAGACTCTTAGAAAGGATCAAAACATGCCACATTTGGATTTAGTCAAATCAGCAAGTAAACTGCTGTTAAAAGATAAACTGAGGCATATTAAAACTTTTTCAGAGTTTATTTGAGGAAAAACCTATTTGGATCAGTCAGCATCCAATCTAACAGATAGAGAGGCGCTCTGAGGAGCTGTACAAAATGCAAGAGTTCTATAGGCAGTCAGGAGCTGGAACAAGGAAGTTAGACTACAGCAGGGGTCGGCAAACTGCAGTTCGCGAGCCACATGCGGTTCTTTGGGTACGTTCTGTCTCAAAAGTTTGCTGACCCCTGGAAGGGCCAATCCTGTCCCTCACAACAATTTAAAAATTATTCCAGAGCCATAAATACATTTTTACATAATCACCATTATGTGAATAATATCCTTTAAAAATTTTATAAATAAAACTATGATAGTTTTATTTTCAATTTCAATTTTACTTCAGAGCCACATGTACGTACCCAAAGAGCCGCATGTGGGTCTTGAGCCAGTTTGCTGACTCCTGGCCGCTCTTCCATCTCAAAAGTTTGCCGACCCCTGGACTAGGCAAAAGGGTGGGTTGGTTATTACAAAGTTACTTTCCTTTAAGGGACGGCACGGGTCTATCAGGCAGATGCCCAACTCGTGCTGATGATGATTAGCTGGTTTAAGATTCCATTTCTAGGGAGCAGAAATTGTAATTAAGTCTCCGTTTGGTGACATGGGGCTTAGCATAAGTGACTCCACTCTGGGTCT
>NW_017732005.1:187749-190088 GCF_001890085.2 Hipposideros armiger | reverse complement strand
AAAAAATACCTTTTGACATTTAGAAGAAAAAGGATTTTTTCCTGAGCTTGGGGTCTTATCCTGGGCCCTAGTTCCTGCAAGTAACGGCCTGTTCCTGTGCCTGCGTCAGGACCTCACTCAGTGACACTTCGGTGACATCTTCTGCGGTTGTCTTGTCCAAAATGACAACCAACCCCTAGCCCCAATCTCCGGCCCCTGCCTTGTTTTTCTCCTTAGCACTAATCGCTATGTAACATACTACATAGTTCATTGGTTTGTTTGTTGTCTCCTGCACTAGAACACAGGTTTCATGAATACAGAGATTTTGTCTGCTTTTGTTCATGCGATATTCCCAGTGCCTAGAACAAGGCCTAATACAGAGAGAACATCAATAAATGTCTATTGAATGAATTCCGCAGAGCGATCAGATAATAATCTTAACTTCTAATGTTATAATTAAAAGACCAATTTTGGCTAGCAGATGCACAGAGAGTATTTCTGGAAGGATACAGAGACTGGTAACAGCATTTGCCTGCAGGGAGAACTCGAGGAGGAGAAATTTACATATTATCTCATAGCTGACTATACTAGTCACATTTTTAGATTAGAATTTTTTTATTATCACTCAGAGATGTCTGGGTGATATGAATTATGGACCATTTTAAATTCTTTTTTATAATCTTCAGTTGTAAAAAATCTAAATGTTCTTTTAAAAATAGCTAACCACATAATATGTGTAAAAATCGACATATAAACATAGACAATGTGTTTGATGAGACATGCAAAGTTAATACAAAAAGATACATCTAATAACTCTTCTACTTTTGGAATGCTCAGAGGTCTCCCCATGCCTAACAGGATTAACAGATGGAGCTTGAGCGTATGTGGGTACCAAAGACAACAATAACTGAAGGACTTCCCATAACCAGGACATTCTGAGCACTGAAGAAGGAGGCAGACAAGAACGCACTCTTACAACGTTATTTATACTAATAACATGGTAGCAAGTATTTCAATGAGGGCCAAGGCTTCAAAAGCATTTCAGTTTACATTAGAATTTCAGGGCGAGGCTTCTTAGCATCCATAATGAGATGTCCTGAGACAAATGAAAGAAACCATGAAAACCAAAGTACAGTCAGGAAAGTCAGAGAGAATTGGGTTGACAAAGAATAAGAAAATTCAGAATGAAAAGAAGGCAGACATGGCAAGTGAATGCAACGTGAAATAAATATTATGCTCAACATAATTTAGGTAAGCAAGAGACCTAAGTTATTTGTAATATAATGGGAAGATTCATAGATTTGATAGTCTATTTTCTGGAATGAAATGTAATATTAAGTTTGGGAAAGGTGCCCTTGAGTCCTATCTGTAATTAATAGTGGCCTGTGGTGATGAAACATGGCAAATTTCTCAAAAAAAAACCCAGGGACAAGAGAAAGAAGCACTGACTAAAGGATGGAGACATGTTTTGATGGAGAGAAAAGGAAGCATGAACCTCATGAATCACGCTGCCCTTACCCCACAATTCTTTTAACATCACTCATTTGTTTGTTTTAGTATCTTTTCTCTCTTTTCTCTCCCTCTCTTGATTGTTCCACTTTCCAACCAACGGCTTCCATTTTATTTTTAATCTTCTAACACCAGCTGTTGCCAGAGCCTTCTTATTAAAGAGCTTAGTTAAAACAGTCTGATCTTTAAAGCAAACATCCAGCACCGAGTGCCAACATGGTGCTCTTGAAGGAGTGCTGGCCTGAAGGCCTGCCTCAGAATTCAGTTCTGCATGTTCCGAGCTGGCTAGTTAGGGGTGCACCGCTGAATCTCACTGAACCTCGATTTTCTCATTCCTAAAATGGGAATAATGAGGCCTGCCCTTTCTGCAGAAAATAGTTAAGAGGATCAAACTAAATCATGCAAACTGAAAAGCGCTATATACAAATGTAAGTTAATTTTATAGTGATTTTTATGCTATTTTACTACCATCAATGGAAAATACGAACATAAAAAGAGAAATCTGCCCCAGGAAAATAGCAGAATGTCTTTTGATACACTTGCTTTATGTCTAGCTGTAAAAAGTCAGATAATGGATATTTTTAGGGGCATTTTCAAGGATGTAAAACTTTGTTGCATTAGTATAATCACACCATGTTTCATTTCATGAGGTTCAAAAAAACTGAGACATTGGATACTATCTTACAGGTGGTCTTTGAAGATATTTCAACAAATCCAATTATGGCATTTAAAAAGATGTGCCCCTAATCCTGCTTTTCTCATCCTTTTGACACTAAATTCTCTGGAATACAGGAGAATTAATACAGAAAACTTGAGGGAAACTCGCAAGCTAGTGCAGAAAGAATGACAAC
>NW_017732005.1:183332-184924 GCF_001890085.2 Hipposideros armiger | reverse complement strand
CACTTTAAAACAGTGCCATTTGCACGGCCCTGCTGAACAGGGCCCTTGGAAGTTAATTCTTTCACCTGGCAAAGTATGTTTATTAAGAAAAGTTCAAGTTGGCAGCTATTACTTCCACAAAAGCAGCTGTCTTTGAAATGTAATTTTGGATATTCCATTTTTAACTCATCAGGCTGTGAACCCATCATCTTGTTTGATGCATCATTCTCAAACGGGCAGTTCCATTTTGGGGGCCAGGTGAGGCGCCTCATGGCACCAAAGTGTACATTCTGCTTTCTGTTTCCCGTGCAGTCTCTCAGGTTGCCCAGACTTACCCACTTTTGGCATGTAACTGATTTTCTACTTGCTGTGACCTGGTGCCCAGTTTAACTTAAGTATGTAAGAATATTCGATATGCTTCTTTACAGATACAATTCTGCATTTAAACCTAAAATTATGTATCTAATTTTTTATTAAAATAGATACAATTAGAAATTTTCAGTTTAAAAAAATTACTTTCCATCCAAATTTTATAGTTCTAAATACATCATAACATTTGTGTAAACTATTCAATCTCTGTGCCTCAGTTTCCTCATCTGTAAAATGAAGATAATAGAGTACATTTTTCATAAAGTTGGTATGAGGATTGAATAAGTTAATATTTGTAAAACACTTAGAACAATGCTTGGCATATAGGAGATGCTATGCAAGTATTTGTATTAAATAAAAATAAATCAAGGGCAGCTGGATGGCTCAGTTGGTTAGAGCGTGTGCTCTTAACAACAAGGTTGCCGGTTTGACTCCCACATGGGATGGTGGGCTGTGCCCCCCGCAACTAGATTGAAAACAACTGGACTTGGAGCTGAGCTGCACTCTGTGCAACTAAGATTGACCGATAACAACTTGACTTGGAGCTGATCAGTCCTGGAAAAAAACACATTGTTCCCAGAAAAAAACACATTGTTCCTCAATAAGATGTTTTAAAAAAATAAATGCCATCCAAGAATTACAAAATGAGCAAATGATTCTTTCAGGCATGCTTCCAGAATTGAAGAGTTCTACTCTAAACTATTTATTACTTTACTTTCATGACCTTTATTTTTGTTCTTATTTAGCAGGCTTTTATATTTGTCCAAGTTCACATTCACTGCCAGTTTTCTGCAACATTTTGTAAACTGGGAGCAGTGCAGAAATTATGAATGCTTTTCTTTTGAATTCCTTTATAGGAAGAAAAAATGAAGTCAATTAGCTGGTTGAATGTGAGATAAAAAAAATTTAAAGCAGCCTATAAATTGAGTGGGGAAAAGGATTAATTATTTCTTTCCGTGACCAGAAACGCTATGCTATCCCCACAAGCTCACAGGCACCAATGGGCCTGCTTCTCAAGCTGTGGATCTGCATGATAGAGGCAAGTTAGGTGCCATGTCATTTGGTGAAAGTGTCACAAGAGCCATCTGTTTCTGTAAATACAGTACAGAGACTCAGGATCCCCAGAGATGATATGGTGGCACAGCAGACTGGCATCCTATTGCTTTTTCATAATTTACTGATAGGCAAAATGCCACGATTCTAGAAAGGCACTGTGATGCTGAGTTAAGGAGGGAGACTGGGAG
>NW_017732005.1:174884-182697 GCF_001890085.2 Hipposideros armiger | reverse complement strand
CCCCCCCCGCCGCCACCGGCTCCAGTAGCATCTAAATTTTTCAACAGAAATGCGGCCCAACTTCCAAGAGCAAATAATTTCCATTTCTATCACTGGTCAAGATCAAGCCTCAATGCCACTGGCTGTTTCAGTTGCTATAATCAATGACCTCTAACAGACACACATTGTTGAAGTGTGTTCAAGTGTCGAAGTAATTTTTCCTACCTCTTCTTAATTATGTGTTCTCTCTCTCTCTATCTACCTATCTCTATCTCTATCTCACTATCTCTTTCACACACTTCTAACATCTAAAACCTTACTTGAATAATGCAGAAGGAAATCATTCACAAAAAATAAAATAGAAAGAAGTTTGATAATTCTACTCTAACAAAATTCACCAAAGTCACCCTAAGAGAAGAGATCTTTTAATCACATATTTTCAAATCTTTTCTGAATTAGAAAAATTCTTCACAAATTCTTTCATTACAGTTGTTACAATGATGGTTAGGGGACATATTAAAAATCAGGCTCCCTTAGATTTATTTTAGTAGTCCAAGCAGTAGATGAGTCATGAATAACTTTAAGGATCTGTTGAAAGTATGGAACTCTAACCCAAGAACATTCAGAAACCCCTAAACACCTACTGGTTCATATGATAGGAAGTTCAAAAATCCAGGTTAAGAGCCCCTAAAAGATCAATGCATCTCTTTCAAATGATTTTACCTTTTCTGTCACAATTAATCCCACTCATCTTTCTTTTTCTTAGACAATGTTACAGGAAACAATAAAATTCTTCACAATCCCCCATCTCCAATGTATCAGTTTCCTTACAGTTCTTGTCTGAATGTGTATGTGTGTGTGTGTGCACGCCATGTGTAATTTCAACAAAGTTGCAATCTTGAATTTTTAATCTTTGAAGTTAACATTATGTGATAAATATTCTTCATGTTGCTAATAGTATTCAGAATTGTAATTTCAAGCGAACACTGAATATTCCACTGTAATGATGTGCTACAATTTTTATCTCCAGATACCAAGGATTTTTGAAAATTTTTTCTTAAAATAATTAGAAGTGAAAAATCTTTATGGGTGTGTCATTCTACCTTATTTTTTAAATGCTTGCATTGTTATTTCCAGTGCAAAGAGAAGTGTATGGAGTCACCTTTACATGTTGCAGTCTTGGACATTATCTTAAAATATCTTGGCCAGTTCAACAGATGCAAGACATGTTAATCTTCCCAAACACCAATTAGCTTGTATTATCAGAATGCTAGGAGATTTCCATTGCCTATGGAGTAAAATTCTTGGGCTATTATTCAAAATCCTTTGCAATCCCGCCCCTACCTACAGCTCCACACAGATATTCCATGATCTTAAACACAGACAGGCTCTTCTACCTGAACAGGTCTGTGATCGAGGCCATTCCAGCTTTGCAGCTCTGCAGACTGTTTGCAGACATCACTCTTGCAATGTGCTCCTCACTCCTCCCTTTAAGTCCCTCCCTTCCACCAACACTGAGATCAAATCGCCCCGTGATTATTTCAGTGACAGACTCAGTTACCAGAGCTCCTCTGCCCATAGCCCTCAGCATCTAGCACTTACCTTACATTTACTGTGTTTTTTGTAATCAGCTTTTAAAAATGTAATCGTCTCTCCTTCCCAATTTGAACTGTAAACATTTCTGTTAACTGCAACACCAAGCACTGTCCTTTGCACATACAGGTACCTACTAACTGTTAGACCAATCGATGAATGTCTGAGTCCGGCCAGGCTTTCCTGCATATGATTCTGGATATGAACTCGTATATAATTTGAGAAGAATATTAAATGCAAATAAAACCATTTTAACCTCCTCACATGATTAGCATGAATAATTAGTTCTTGCCTGTATGCCCTTCTTTCCATGTTGTCACTCCTTGTTCTTCTACATCTCCTGTCTTTCCTTTAATAGTCTTTCAATCATTCCCTGTCCACCAATTCAGATGTCATTATTTTTATTTTTTCCTAGAACTTCCCTTTTCCTCAGTTATTATGTCAATTTTCCATTTCCTTTGCAGCTCATTTATTCTATAAATTCATAGAGGGACACAGTGGAACTCTGGGGTCAGGCAGTCCTGGGTTCAAATTCAGGCTCTGTCCCCTTAGGCCACATTGCCTCTTCAAAGTCCATTTTCTCCATTTGCCAATGGTCCTAGTACTAATCTACCTCATAAAGTCTCAAGGAGAAAGTATATTACAATATATGCAAAGTATTATTTATTAGTATATGCTTAATAATGTTAATTTTTAACAATCACTTTATATCTCAAGCTGCCTGTTTTATAAATTATTTATTTTAAAATTCTGTCACTAGTCCTAATCACTCTTATTTTCCTATTATCATACAGATCCTCTCCACCTTATCTTTCCTTTCTGCATTATTAATTGAAAAAGAAAATGGAAAATAAGTGTAATTAATTAGTAAAGAAAAACTGCAATGAAATGATTAACAATAGAAAAACTGGAAGCTATTTTTTTTATCTGTATCTTTTTATCCAGGACCCTCCATTAGCTTTTTTTTCTTTCCAAGTTCACTGCATACCTTCTATTTCGTGTGTGTGTGTGTGTGTGTGTATTCATACATACATACATACATACATACATACATACAAACATATATACATACATACCAGTGGTGCCAAAGAAATGTATACACATTTTAAGAGATGTTTTCTATGTTCAAGCAGTAGTTCTCCATAATCAGGAGTGTCTAGATGCTGATGGTAACCACTTTGAGCACCTTTTATAATACAAGTCATGCTTGACTTCTGCAATTACAAGAGGTGCTCAAAGTGTTTACTATCAGCATCTAGACACTTCTGATTACGGCAAACTAAGGCTTCAGCAACGTTGACCAAAGTGTCCACTTGTATACATTGTCTTGGCACCCCCAGTGTGTGTGTGTGTGTGTGTGTGTGTGTGTGTGTGTACATATATATATTTACATACACACACGCACGGGCGTGCCTACAAAGCTTCGACAGTTCCTTAACTCCTTTTATTCACAACCATATCCCAACACACCTTAATTTGGGGCCCGAAATTTGAAAAAAAATGTATTACATTATTGAACTCGTTTTATTCATCATAAAATTCATACAACTCCTCATCACTGTAAAAAAAATCTACAATCACTGTGTAAGATGCACCCAGTTTTTAGACCGCAAATTTTTTGAAAAAGGGTGCGCCTTATACATGGGGAAATACGGTAATGTATTTCCAGTTGGCATTCTAAAGCCCACTACTGTACAAAGCTATCCTTTTTAAAGTAATAAACTATCAATAGAGGAACTAGGAAAATGATGAAATGTTTGCCCATCTCTGGGAGAGAATAGGGGAGGTCCTCCTACATGAAAAGGAACAAAGGTGAGGAAGGGACAGAGGGACAAGATCTGGCCTGACCAGGAAAGATGGCTGACTGATACAGGACTTTGTCACTGTAATCAGCATAGAAGGTGACAGGCATGACAAGATCACAGCCTGCCTAACCCGGATGCATGACAAACTGGACAGCTAGTGCCTGTGAGTGACTCACACCCCTGAAAGAGGGCCATACTGCAAACCTCACCCTCCCCACTGGGCTTCTCTCAATTATTTTAAAATAAATATAAAGCAGTATCTAGTAACCAAGGAATAATAAAATGGGATGCTCTTGATATATTTAATATTTTCTATAAAATGAGGAACGAGAAATAAGAGACAAACTAGAAAATGAGAAAATTTGACATAGTTATGGAATAAAAGGTGGTATTTACTGAATCCTTCTATCACTGTTTTAGGCATATGTACATATATTAAGTAATTTTATCCTCACAATAACATGATATATTTCCAAATAGTGCGGTCATTTTACGGAAGAAGACACACAGTCAAAGAGGAATATAAGTAGCCTAAAGTCACACAGCGAGAAAACTGTGGAGCTGGCATTCGTTAGTGCACAAGACTTTGTGTCAGTGGCTCGTGCATGCCCTCAGACCACAGGTATCACCTCGGAGTTTGTATTAAACCTCACATTGGCCAAGCTGTTGAAACTACGACTCACACCTGGCTCTATCAAGCAATAAATGCTTCTTGTCACTGAGGGATTTCCCTTTGCAGGATAGAAGAGTCCCCTCTTTTTCCTGATAGCATAAAAAAAAAAAGACAGGAGACTAGAAATTTCTGCTTTCAATTCCTCACCTGGCTGATTCATGTCCCAGGAATCTGTTCTGCCAGCTTTGTGTGTGTGTGTGTGTGTGTGTGTGTGTGTGTGTGTGTGTGTGTGTGTGTGTGTTTACTACAGGGACAAGGGGCTGGCTGGCTGGCTGCCAAATAAGGGAAAGTAATTTTGAGAACGCTCGAGGGGAGATCTCAGATTTAACTATTTTGATCTCTCCTTCACTCTTTAGATTCAGAAAGTGGTCAGCTACTTATTTCACACAGAAGTCTCCAAAGATACAGGCAGAGTTTTGTCCCTTTAGAGCTAATTCCAGAGCAGTGGAATAAAAAATGCTCGTTAGTAGTTTTCAGATTTATTTTGTTCCTGCAGCTGAGGCACAGAAATCTCAGTACAGCTATAAACTCTGCAGTGGCCTCTGATGCCTCAGATTATGTTCCTGGGAAACATCCCTGCTCACACACAGGACGGAGCACGACTCAATATCTATTAACGGCATATTTCCCTTTCTGGCTTAACTCTTTTTCCTCTTTCTATTTTCCACAAGCAGCAGAAAGGGCTACCATCAATGGAGATTCATAGCAAGAACAAAAGCATATCTTCAATTACCTATCCTAATCAAAACACTAATTCTGAAAACTCCTCTCTCCTAGGTATTTGATTTGAGATGATCACACACACAAATGGAACCCCACAGACCAGCTTTGTTCTGGTCTGTATGCATTGCTTGCAGTCGGTGACCTCTGCTTCATTCAAATGATCTCCCTCTAGTTCGAGGTTTTGCTGACCTTATTTTCTATAGTTAATTACTCATATTTAAAAGGTTGTCTAATGCCACCCAATTCATTTACATAACTGAGGCAGGCAACCCATGAGGGGAGCCTAAGCTTCTCCCACCCTCCCAGTGCTCCTTTCCGCTGTCTAATCCAATTTGAAGCTTTTTGTGGCGGAGCGTCTGTCATTTGGTGTGTTTGTATCCACTCTTATGTATCCCAAAGAATGGATGCAGTGTTTACAAAAATACAATAATAAAAACCATAGATGGCTTTTAAAAGGATACAAACTAGAGAGATTAGTGATTTAAAATTATCTGTAAGAATTAACAGCTAAAACTATTAGCTTTCGCAGCAATATTATATGTTTTTAAAATGCTGGGTTTGGGTTGCAAATATAGTAAAAGTTACAAGACCTTCCTGATTTGCCATCCCCGCCCTCAATATTGTGCTAGCCAATCACACAGTTTTCCAGATCCTTCTAAGTTTCACTAGAAGCTTAAAAATACTCTAAAGGATTTTATATGAGGAAACCCAACCTAACTCTATGTAGAGCCACTCAACTTAAGCTTTCTCATCATCCTGATATATCTTAAAATTTTTCCAGATATACTAAAAATGCAAGTAAAGAATTGAACATAGAATCATTTTTACTTAAAAAAACTTCTATATCTCTTAAACAATCACAAATAAATAACTACAAACAGTTAAATAGATTCCTTTTAAATTAAGAGATGATTTTAATTAAAGTATAAATAAGATAAAATTCCTAAAAGGGGCTTTTTAGATAAGCTTTTAAATAGCAATAATAAATAGACATTTTGTGTTATAGTGGAAAACTGGTCAACATATCTGATGTTCCCATAACTCATTTTGTGCTGCTTTGGAAAGTCACAACACATATAGCTCTCCTAAAGTGGCAGAGGTTTAGGCCCATTAACAGTAAAATTCAAGGAACTATTCATACAGTTTAGTACTATTGACTTTTTGTTCCATGAAATACCAATTTCCTAAATATTTATAATGACTATTGTGTGAAATGTACCTTTTAAGGGCTGTTGGGTAGAAATAGAAATTTTATAATGGAAGGATCCATAGAAATTATTTAGCTTACATTTCTCATTTTATAGTTGAGAAAAATCATAGGTATGTGTAACAAGGTTTTAACCTTATTTCTAAACAAAGTAAATTTTAAAAATCAGGGCATCATTCTTGCTGTCTTTAATTATAGGAAGTCAAGGATAAAGGGAAGGGAGAAGCCCTATGACTATTTTGCAACTACTAATTTATATTTCTTAATCCTTTCACCTTTTTTACCCAGCCTCCCAACCCCCTCCCATCTGGTAACCATCAGCTTGTTTTCTGTATCGATGAGTCTGTTTCTGTTTTGTTTATTTTGTTCTTTAGATTCCAAATATAAATGAGATCATATGGTATTTGTTTCTCTCAGTCTGACTTATTTCACTTAGCATAATACCCTCTAGGTCCAACCATGTAGTCGCTAATGGTAAGATTTCATTTTTTATGGCTGAGTAACATTCCATTATGTATATGTACCACATCTTCTTGATCCAATTCTCTATTGATGGGCATTTTGGCTGCTTCCATATCTTGGCTATTGTAAATGGCACTGCATTAAATATATCTTTTCAAACTAGTGTTTTGGGTTGCTTTGGATAAATACCCAGAAGTGGAATTGCTGGGTCATGAGGTAGGATGTAATGTACAGTATGAGGAATACAGTCAATAATATTGTAATAACTATGTACAGTGCCAGGTGGGTATCAGACTTATCAGAGGGAATCACTTTGTACATTATATAAGTGTCTAACCACTACACTGCACACCTGAAACTAACATATAATATTGAATGTCAACTATAATTGAAAAAGAAAAAAGAAAATAAGACACCAAGAAGGAAGGCTTGGCTTTGACTCTATCCAGAGAATAGGATTAGACTGATCTATTCAAGTTTTAATAAAACAAATTAGCAGTATCTGATGAATCAGGGAAAAGGAATATGGGCCCCCTGATAGATTTGATATTTTATAAAGAATAAAAAATGCAGTGAAGATATGAATTCAAATGAGGAACTGATTCTTTTACTGTTTATACAGAATATAAAAGAATGAGAGTATGAAAGTCTGGATTCCAGATTCAGCTATGAACCTTAGTGAGCTGTGTGATGCTGAAAGTTACTTTACCTTCTGGGTGTAGGTTTCCTCAATTTTTCAATGAGGTTTTTGACTAGGTAATTTCGAAGATTAAATCTAGCACAGAATTCCCAATATCCCACAGAAAGTGTTTTGTCTCAGAATAAGGGAAACTTGCCTAAACATTGAAGCTTTTCAAAAGTGACAGGCACATCACTATAAAATAGCATATGTTTGAGTTTTTTAATAGCAACTGATACCTTGGAATTGATTTAATTATTCCTACAGTCTCCTAGAATGATGATCGGCTGGCTCCCTCCTATGGACTGAATGTTGTGCCCCACCCCACCCCCACCCCATCCAAATTCATGTGTTAAAGCCCTGGTCCCCGACAGGATAGTACTTGGAAGTGGGGGCTTAAGGGAAGTAATCAGGTGGTGAAGGTAGAGTCTTCATGAATGGGATTAGTGCCCTTATAGGGAGAGATGATCTCTCTCTGGCCATGTGAGAAAGCAGCCATCTGCAAACCAGGAAGAGACTCATCAGGAACTGAATCAGCCAACACCTTGATCTTGGACTTCCCAGCCTCCAGAACTGTGGGAAACAAATTTCTGTTGTTTAAGCCACCCAGTCCATGGTATTTTGTTATAGCAGCCTGAGCTGAAGATAGTCCCCAAATCCTACATCACACCCTGGCCACTGCACCAGTCCAG
>NW_017732005.1:168034-172464 GCF_001890085.2 Hipposideros armiger | reverse complement strand
AGAAGGTAAAATTCCAGAGTAGGGGAAGATAGAGAGCAAAGATCCAGAGGGGTAGCAACAAGGTATGTTCATGACAAACTCTGTTAAGCTGAGGTTGAGGGTTGTGAGGGAGAAATGGGAGATAAGCCTAATCTAGCAACTAAGGAGATTGTTGTCCTTAGGCAAGGAGTAAGAGCCTTGGGAAGATTTCATTCAGGAGACTGACAGGATAAAAGTATTTTAGGGAAGAGTGTACTGTGTGCTGGGAGAGGCCCAAAGGCAAAAACAGCAATTAAGAACCTAGTGGGATAATGAATGAGAAGGAAAGATTGCTTGGGCTTGATTTTGTGTGCAGTTTACAGAAATTTGGAATTGGGAAGGGAAGTCTTTAGGGGCAGCCAAAGAGTGGGTGAGCTATCTGATGGGAGGAATGTACTGGCAAAAAAGCATTTGGGCAAGTTTTGCTACACGGTGGGCAAAAATTCCTAAGCAAAAAACCTAAGTACAACCTACATTATTTTTCAGAGACATCACAATTGGGCTGATGAATAACTGAATGTTTCTCTATGGCTTAGAGACTGGCCTAGGAGAGCACTGGCCCCCAGATTTTAGGTTGGTTACATTTTATTTTTATTACTGCTCTGAGCCTGTTGGCTCTTTTGACTCTTTGCACACTTAGATCACTATCCTTGTTACAGCTCCTTAAGTGTGCAATTAGTTATTAATTCTTAAATCCTGTTCTTAGTGATCCAATCTATTTTTAGGTCTTCTTTGCTATATATTTCATCCTTTTATTATTAATGGTGGGATACCACTTTGCATGAACAGGAAGCACTCCCCTTTATCCTAAGAACATTGCACTATTTCTATTTCTCTGCTCTAAGCCACAATAGTCTCACACCTGGATTGTTACAATAGCCCCCTAACCCATAGCCTGTTTCTACTCATTACCGTACAGAGGTCAGAGTGATTGCTTAAAATAAAACTGAATCATACCTACTGCTCAAAACCCTTTAATAACTTCTTATCATATTCAAAATAAAACCCAAATTCCTTGTCATGGCTGTGTGGTTCTACACGACTGACCCCTGTTTACCCAACTAAACGCATACCTACCATTTACCCCACTGTTCCTCCGTGATGGCTTCTTTAGTTCCCTGGGCCTACCAACCTTTCTGCCATCTCAGGGACTTTACGCCAGCTGGTCCCTCCACCGGAGACGCCTGTCTCAGGTCTGCCTCTGCTTCAGTCCTCAATATTCAGGTTTCTGCTAAAATGTCATTTTCTCAAATGCCCACCTCTCCCACCTCCCACTATACTCTCTAAAATAGCATTCCCCCCCACCTCCACACCTTTCCCCCACTTTACTTCCTTCATAGTGTTTATTATTATCTAAAATTATTGTTAAAAAAATTCTGAGGTGGTCATTGTAACAGACACTGTCGGTGTTTTCTCAGCATCCCCTTGGCACCCATCTTTCCAGGCACACGGATGGCTTCCTACTGTAGGCATCTGTCACTCTCCACCTGAAGACTTACCCTGCAGTGCTTGACCTCTATGCAGGACAGGCCTGAAGAGCTGGGAGATGACACACTGGCTGAGTTCACACCTCAGGCAATGACCAAGAGGAGATGGTAGGTAAATATCCCAGCTTCCTTGCCAACTGGGTGGGACAACACCAAGACATATTCTAAAGCACTCCCAGAGCTCACAGTGGAATTGGGTTCTATTGGGTTGTCGGAAAAGTCATGATGCATTTTTGCAATGAAAACAGAAAAAATACATCATAACTTTTCTGACAACCCAATAGTTGTCCACAGGTAATAAGGTTACCTACTCATTACTATACCTGATTGTTTTTTCTTTTCCTATCTCACATACCCACTCCCCTGCTGCTGCTTCCTGGGACCACTCCCAAGTAAATTAATTACACTCAAATCCTCATCTCAGAATCTTCTTTTGGAGTAACCCACCTTACCTTTCTCTCATTCTCTCTCCTTCTCTCTCTCTTCCTCTTTCCCTCTCTCCCTCCCTCCCTCCCTCCCTCTCTCTCTCTCTCCTCCCCACCCCCCACCTTTACAATTTAACATTTTGAAATTGGAATCATGTTCTATCTAGTAGGTGGCTTGTCATAGTTTAGTAGTATCAAATGACAAAACTAAAACACTTTAGTAATGAGTTTGAAGTTCCATGAGAGGATGAAAGGTCTCTTTCTAAAATGTGGAGAACAGAATAGATTTGAAAAATTGGTAGGGAGACTGGCTGTGGTAGTTCAGGTAAGAAATCATGCAGTGGAGGCGACGAGGGGCAGTGGCTGTAGAGTTTATTTACAAGGCCTTGTCAACAAGCCTTAGGCGGAATGTGAGAAATTGAGAGATATCCGACACGATCCCTTTATTTTACGGATGAGAAAACTGAGGCCTAGGCTGATTAAGTTCCTTGTTTAAAAATCTAAATCGAACTTCTTAGTGGCTGAACTAAAACTAAAATTTAAGTCTCCTGACCTCCGGTGCTCTTTTCTTTCCACCAACAGAATATACTTTTGTAACATTCTAAATATGCTTTTCAGGGAAAAGAGGCATATTACCTGCCTTCGCATTAGTTTTCTTTATTATGAAACATATTTGTATAGACTAAGTATTTCATCACCATTCATTAATCCATTTTTCTACTCACTACATGGTCAGCTAGCTGGTTAATTCCATTATGCTGATTTTTTTAATGCATACATTTATTTTGATACTTAAACACTCTTTCCTCCTCCCTCCTACTCAGTTGTAAACAGAGGACAAAAAGTAATGGGACTGATATCATCGCTTTTAGTGATGGTGTTTTTCTGGCCAATATACATGAGATTTGGGAAGATGAAATGTCAGAAAGGCTGGCATGGGAGTACAGACAGGCTCTCTAACATCCAAAGCCTCACTGTTCAATCCGACAGCCACTAACCACAAGCGGCAACGGAGCACTTGAAATGTGGTGAGTCTGCATGGAAATGTGCCCTATGAGAACACAGTATATCCTGGACTCGGAAGATTTAGTGGGAAAAACACAATATGAGATATCTCATTAATTGTTTAATATTCATTACATGTTGAAATAACGTTTTAGATTTACTGGGTTAAATATATTACTCTCTAGTTTTGACTTCCTGTTAAAAGTCTATGGTTCTAACTTCCTGTGTGGGGGAGGGGGGTGGAATATATGACACCATCTTAGAAGGGGAGCCAATACTGCATAAGGGTGGCCAGAGGTGCACGTTCTCACACTGTTGCGGTGGTTTTGCTTTTTCCTTTTCCCGAATAAATCATCCTTTGGGTGACTGCCTGGAAAATTATTTTGTCCTGTTGACAAATAAAACAAACTACTTTTACCTTTTTTCTTTTTACTTTTATAATGTGATTACTAGGAAATTTTCATTTACATATATGGCTTATATTGGGTTGTCAGGAAAGTCATGATGCATTTTTGCATTGAAAAACACAGAAAAATATGTCATGACTTTCCCCACCACCCAATATATTATATATATTTTTTGGACTGTGCTACTCTAGAAATTTACAACATATTTTGAGTAAGAAATTCACAAAAAACATAATAGATGCTAGGTGCATGGTATAAGAGGCTGGGGAGATAAATTCTGTCTAGAGTAGTCAGGGATCAGGCTCCAATCCCCCAAAGCCTGAGAGAGAAAATCCCAATAAAATAAAGTCCTGATTCCCATCTCAAATTCTAGAATGAGAACCATCCTCTGAGGATTTGAACAAGGAGGAACTTCTAAGGATATAAATTCCTCAACCAACCTTCAGTCCTCAAACCCTTAAGTTCATATTTGAAGTAGTATTTTCTTAACTCAAAGGGATCCAGGCTATTTCTGAGGGTTCCTTTAAGCCAGAAACTCTTGCGTGTCAGCACAAAGCCTAACAGGAAGTTTGAGCTAGTTCTAAAAATGAAGCAGTGCTGCAGGCCAGTCGGGTGCACAAGGAGCTCTCCTTGGTACTGAAAACTTTGCCTTTGGTTGAACTCATTCTTGACTCCCTGCACCTGCACGATGAAGCCCTCTGCCCTGGCCCTGCCTTTTTGCTCCTATATTTGCTCTTATATGAACACCTCCAACCTCAAACTCTGTTCATGTCTCAGTCATCACACTCACCACATTCTAAAAGGGTGTATTTCTGCATTCATCTCTCCCACTGGACTGAGCTCCTTGAGGCTAGCAACAGCATTCTACAGTCATCTGTGTACACTAAGTGCAGAAGTTGGAATGAGAAGTAAGCACTCAATAAATGAATAAATACCTAGCTAATACTTGTAACTGTGCTGCTTTATGATCCGCTATATCTCCTCTGCTGGGCAGCACCAAGTGTAGGGAAGGCTTTAAGGAAAAGACTTGAGATATAGTATTTTTTGCAGGTAGAGATGGTGTGTGTGTGTGTGTGTGTGTGTGTGTG
>NW_017732005.1:135719-165999 GCF_001890085.2 Hipposideros armiger | reverse complement strand
TCTCTCTCTCTCTCCTCCCCACCCCCCACCTTTACAATTTAACATTTTGAAATTGGAATCATGTTCTATCTAGTAGGTGGCTTGTCATAGTTTAGTAGTATCAAATGACAAAACTAAAACACTTTAGTAATGAGTTTGAAGTTCTTCATTCAAAGGCAGGCAATCCAGTGATTGGGGGCGTACACGCCTGACAGCAGTGGAGCACTTTTCCTGGGGATTTGGGGCAAGAGTGAGTTTTACAGAGCATTAGAAGAGGCAGTGCGAGAACAGCGCAGGAGTGGTTGGGAGATCAGGGATTTCCTTACAAGGCTGGCATGTCCTATTTTCTAGGGTCAGGTAAGCAGGCTAACTGAGCTGCAGGATTGTGACTGGTGTTTGTTAGGTTTCTTCGACAGATGTTCCTCCTAAGTGCAAGCTGACTTAGGTTTAGACTTTTGACGTGGGCTGGGCCATTGGGGCAGCCTCTATTTGGGGGGTCCCTATACAGAAATACCTTTATCAGTAGCATCTTTATTTTTGTGGTGTTACATAAAAGAGATTGCTTGTCAGTTACTTGTTGATTGGGACCCCCAAAAGGATATATGCTACCTGCAGAAGCTTATCTGGGTTTTTTTTATTATTATTCTCCATTCTCCATTGTATTCCTGGTATACTAACAAGTGCCTAGCACAGAAGAGATCCTTTACTAAAACACTTGACCAAGTGTGGCACTGAGGGGACAGTATCGCCTCCCTTTGAGAGCCACAACTCAACCCCCAGGGAGATGGGACATCGAGGTTCCTTCTAGGGCAGACTATCTCCATCACTGGACTGTGGGGGACCAAGGGGCAATGCTGGATGCTTCCAGGAGCTACAGCACTATTGGGCTGGCTGGAGAAAGGCTCTCTTCCTGAGCACAGGAGTTTGGACAGACGTTAGGACTGCCGTGCCTAGGACCTCATATTTGTTTCACCTTAGTTTTGGACAACTTAAGGAGGGGTGAACCTGTGGAGGGAGGTACTGCCCCTTCTGCTAATATGACAGGCTTAACCCTTCAATTAAAGGTTTACACAGGTGAAACAGAAATTGTACCTCAAGGCTGTAGAGAAGGTCATGCTTTTTTTCTTTTTTAATAAGATAATTAAGATTCTTTTTGGAACAAAATGGAATATAACTTTAACAAAAGAAAATATTCGTCTTTTTGTATTTCCAGTGCAAACACTGCAGTGTAATTATTGGATTGTACAGACCTATTAGTCATCCATAGTGAGGCCCCTAAAAGACAGTCTCGCATAAAGCAGAGACAGCTGCCTCAGGGCCTCAGGGACCCCTCTCAAAGCAGAGATTAAAAGACCACTCACTCCCTGGTGTGGAGTGCTTAGAGTTTGAGGGGCACTAATAATAAAGCCACCATTACATGAGTTATTGTTATTATTTGTAAGAATGGTCTGTCCTCTAAGATTTGATCTAAGGCTACGACTTTCTACACAGGTCATCAAAAGCTTGCGAATTTACATTGCCGAACAGTCAAAATTGTGAATTTTGCTAACTTAGAATGCAAAATATTGCATCTTATTATCAAATCCCTGGAGTCCACCAGTCCATTAAAATAATGAGAACTGTACTGTTTCCTCTGCAACATTAAGAGCGTCTTAATTACTTAATCTCCAGTGAGCATCAGACATATAAATTTTATGCATGATATAATCAAAGAGGTACTGAACAGTGCTCTGTGTTAAAGGCAAAGAGAATTTTCCTTCAGAGGTGACAGTTGGTCGGCCAGTATCAGAAGAACTACTAAAGAAAGTAAATACTGTGTATCAGGTTGGCCTACTGTCAGAAAGGCTGCTCTGCCTGGGTTATGTGTTTCCCTATTTACAGTTCAATAGAGGAAATAGATTTTTATGTGACATTTTTGGGAGTTACTATAAAAAACCACATATGGAAATAATTTTATATCTTTTGTGACATTGTTTTACTGACAATATTTCACTTGACAGTACCAACAGTAAATCTGGGTCACTTTTGGGAGCAATGCTTAGATAGGGGAATGGTAATTAATGATGCACATGTTTACCTACACGTGTTTTCTTTTTGTAAAAAACGTACTTTACACACTTTGCAATGGTCCCATACTATAAAAATATCCTATATTTTTATAAGAAAATGTCACTGAAAATGAGAAAATTGATTTGTTAAAATTATAGCTGTTTATATCTTATATTTATTTTTAACTAAAATGAAATTTATTTTTATTCCCTTCATGAAAATGTATAAGTACTTTTGCTCATCTAAAGAGAAGAAAGCAATGACAGAATGTAATACAAAGATTAAGTATAATGGTGGCGATTTTTATTGATAATAAAATGAGTATAATGGTGGCAATTTTTACTGATGATCAACTCTTGTTCCTCCTTGGGGGGAAATCTGTTCCTCTCCTAAACATTCTGGTTTTGGTAAAGAGAATGGCTCAGTTGTTCAAATAAAAAAGTAGGAGTCATCCAAAATTTTTCTCGTTTCCCACACCCATTTTTCTAAGTAGCTGTAAACAATTATAAAATATAAGCTAAAAAAAATCCTAACATTCACCCAGACAGCTAACCCATAAGCAAATCCCACTGATTATACTTTGAGACAAATCTCAAATCCATAATTTCTACCAAATCGTCTGGTACTACCTAAGTCCAAGCCACTATCTTTACTTGCCCTGAAGACTGGAACAGCCTATCTTTGGCCTCCTATAGTCTATCCTCCAGAGCACCAGTGATCACTTTAAAATATACACCACATCATGCCATGCCCATTCTGGAAATCCTTCGATGATTTTCCAGCTTCTTCTTTTCTTTTGTATGCATTTATTATCTGTCCCTCACTACTAGAATATAAACTTTTTGAAAATGACCACCTTGTCTGTCCTATTTTCTGCTATATCCTCAGCTCCGAGAACACATGGCACATGTGCAACAATTATTTGTTGAAAGGATGAATGAATGAGTTCTTCACCATGTACTAGACACTATGCAAAGCACCTCACATGCACTGTTGCTTTTAATCTACGACAACAAGATGACATGCAGACTACTATGATCTCCACCACTGTCCAGAGAAACACTGGGTTTATGAACCAGTAAGTGGCAGAGCTTTAAAACCCAGTAAATAGTAAACACAACCACTCCACATAACTCTAGTTCCAATGAGTGATATTAGATTAGTCATTTAGTGGTTTTGGTTTTCAGTTTCCCCCCATAAGGAAAAAGTATCATGCACACGTCCTTCCCAATGTTTTATATAAATCTGAGCATCTGATTTATTGAAAATAAATCAGAGAATCATGACTCCACAAGTACTTTGGACAGTCTTCAAAGTCTAGCTCCCCATTCCAGTAGATACTGCTGAAGGAAATATCCAACAACACATAAAAATGTATAAATATAAAATAGGTGTCCAAAGAATACATAAATGATTCAACATTAGAAAACATACTAAAAAATCCACTATATCAAAATATTAGCAGAGAAAAACGATGTGCACATCTCATTAGCTGCAGAAAAATATTCAAATTCAATATTTATCCAAGATAAAGTTTTTAGAAAACTAGAAATAGAAGGCAATGTCTTTAGCCTGATAAGAAAATTTTATCAAAAACTTACATTAAATATCACAGTTTACAGTGACCTGTTAGAAGTACTGCCTTTAAAAATCCAGAATAGGGCCGGCCGAGTGGCTCAGTTGGTTAAGAGCTCACTCAAGAGTTTGAGCTCTGAGCAACAGCGGTTCAATGCCCAGCCCGAACTGAGCAGCCACTGAGCTGCCAACAGGTGGCAGGATGGCTCAACTAAAAAACAAAAAAAAAATCCAGAACAGGACAAGGATGGTGATTATTACTACTTCTACTCCACAGGTCCTTGTCAGAGCAGTCAGGTAAGAAAAAGATATGAAAGGTACAAACAATGAAAATTAACACACAAAACCAGCAATATTTACAGGCAGTATGATTTTCTGCAAAGAAAATTCAACAGAATGTACATACATATGACAGAATTCATACAGATTTCAGCAATTTTGTTGGTTATAAGACCAACACTTAAAAAAACAATTTTATTTCTTGATGCCAGCAGTAAATAGTTTTCAAATGTAAATTAAAATAATCCAGCACAATATACAAGAAAGATACCGAGGAATAAATATAATGAAAGATGTGCAAAACCATTAGGTACAAAAGATAAAAATTCAGTTAAGAATTTTAAAGAGCTTTGTTCATTGATAGGAATCCTCATTATCTTAAACATATCGATTGTCTCCAAATTAATCTATAAATTCAGTACAATTCCAAACAAAATCCCATGTAATTTTTCCATAAAATTTGACAAGCTGATTCTAAAATGCATAATGAAGAGCAAAGGGACAAAGCATTTCTAAATGTCCACATACGATGTAAAAGTAAAGAAAATCTCCAGAAGAACAGATACAAAACTGGTAGTCATTGATACCTCTGGGGAGAAAGGAAGAAGCATAAATTTAAAGAGGGGAAGGGCAACAGAGATGAAGAACTTCTACTTCTCATCTGTGTAAATAATCAGAACACATTACATATTATCTGAGTAATATATAAAATACAGGGTGGTGAAGAATGCCTGTGTGATTTATAAATAATCATCCATAGGCCCAAACGTGAAGAGGAAAAATGATTGTATGCTCCCTTTTTGCACATGGCCCAACAGCAAAAATGTTACGTGGTTGTGGTCTGAAAATGTTTAATCAGGAGCTGCAAAGGATTGTTTTTTTCCAAAATGGGTATTACAGCCTGCCAAAATATAGCTATACAGGCCAGAGAGGAATGAGAAAGCTGGACTTAAATGAGTTTATAAACCACACGTACAACACAATGAATTGGAGCTCCACGGAGGATGCATGTTCCGGGTCAGGAACGGATTGGAGCTCAGTGGAGCCGCTACAGAGCTCTGGGCTGCAACGCAGGTATTGCCATTTTACCGAGTCATCATTCTAGCCAGGTAATGATGGCGGAAGAAAGGGGAGAGGTACAAAGTCTCGGTGCAGGGCTTTACTGTGCAAACAATATTGTAAGTATAATGTGTATATTTTCTGCGCTCTAGGTTTTTGCCACTTTTTAAAAGTTTATCCTAGATTTTCATTGTTGTTAAGTCGTTTTATAACAGGAGAGTATTAAAAAGTTTTCTTTTGTTACGTGGGCTCAACATCTCAGCAAAATGGAAATTCTTAGCTTTTCATTGGACTTAGAAATCCATATATATGAATATATATACACATATACGTATGCATGTATACAGACAGGCACACACAATTAGCCATACTCCGGGCTGTGAGCGGGGGGTCCTTCTCTCTCCTGCCTTCAGTAAGTGCACCTCTTCTATTGATTAAATCTCACATAAGTATTCTGACCTAGTCATCAATTTTCTGAGATTTTGAACAAACATTCAAATTTCTCTAGTTTTGTTTTTCCCTCTCCCTGCTAAGGTGGCCTATTTGAGAAGGGAAAGAATGAGGCTAAAACATTATTCCTTTGACTATTAAGGGCTCCCTGATCCTTGCGGAGAATATCTGCGGCGGGAAGGGTGGAGGAGCACTACCATCCATAAGAACTGGCTTTCCTGACAGACTGTGTGTAAAATCTCATGAGGGAATCTTATAAATGAAATCTTAATAAGCTAATGATAAAAACCACACATATTGCTCTCACCCCACCAAATGTTCTTTGGCTACACTTTCTTCTTAAGTGTTTGAAAGCTTCCTGCCACCTGCCCAGTATTCCTATATAAAAGATTTTTTGTAAGTGGTTAGGAGGAAATTGTTGGCTTTAGTTTGTTAAGCTCCATATGGAAGCTTTGCCAATGTCAGGTGGAGCTGAACTCGCATTCACATGCAGGTTTCCATGACCCATAATGCACCAGCCCCTTCTGAAAGCTTGCGTCTCTTGAGCCTGAACCAGGCTTTCATGTCCAATGACTGCATAACCGCCAGATCTTTGCTTGCTCCAGCTTCAGCGGACTCCCTAAACATTGCAAATCATCCCTCCTGTCAAGGTGAGCTTGTTCACCCTATTAGAAAAACCAACTTAATACTGCCTCTGGGCACATCAATGTGCCAGATGCTGTAGTTGGAAATTACTGCCTGAGGACAAAGTCTGCAGGTGCTGCCAGGATCAGGACATCACAAAACCCTTAGGAGCCGGAGGATTATAAGGGAAGAAATGACTTAACTGACTTCACAAAACTTTTTAAAAGTCATTCCAGGCACTGTCATGTTTTTCAGATTTGCATGGATGTGTCTATAAGCTCAGGACTTGGCTGACAGCCACCAAAATTTTATTGATTTCTTGTCATATTTCATCGCAATCAATGTACCTTAAAAGTAGGACATAAGGTATGTCAGTGGTTTGAAAGGTGCTGAGATGGCTACCCCTTCCCAATATTCCCCACTGCCCCATACCCTCCAATTAATCCATCCATCCATTCATCCATCCACCTATACATTATCCATTTAATAAATGCTTATCTAGGTCCTGGGGGTCACAGAAATTAAGCAAATGTAAGTCTGCCCTTTAATGGAACTTATGGGCTGCAGTGAGAATAGGATGTTCAAAAATCAGGCCAGACACATTCTAAATATTCTACATAAACATTGCAATATAAATAATTGCAATAAAATCAGGAAAAGCCAAGAGTGCCATAAGAGAAATACAAAATGCTACCAGGATAGGTGTTTAGAGAAAGGGAATAGCTTTTGATATGGAATTTGAGGGAAGATCATTTTGACACGTGGTGATTGGCAACGGGTGGTTGGAAGACATTCCTGATTGAGGGAAAAGTGAGAGTAAAGACACAGAAGTGGAAAAACACAGTACATGTGAAGAAGAGAGAGAATTCTATTTTGCTGGATCACAGGGCATGGAAAGGAGATTACAAAAGAAACTTGGAAAGTTATATAGATGTCAGATTTTCAAAGTCCCTAAATGACAAGTTAAGGCATTTGAGCTGAGGCAATGGAGAGCCACGAAAAGTTTATATTTTTGGTTTTTACTTTAAAAAAGAATGAAGTATAATTCTATACAGAAAATGCACAGCTCTTCATGGTCCAGTTCAATGAGTTGTGACAGAAGTCTGCACCCATGTAACAAATGACCCAATCAAGACATAGACCACTTCCATCACCTAGGAAATTCCCTCTCATCTCATTCAAGTCTGCTCCCCTCCCCATCTTCCAGTGGCAACCAATGTACTGAATTTAATTCCCATAGATTACTTTTGTCTGTTCTTAGACTTTATGAAAATACAGTCACGCAATAGGTACTCTTTTGTGTGTGGCTTCTTTCACTCAACATAATGTTTCTGAGTCATCCAGGTTTCAAAATGTTTCTAAGCAGGAAAAATAATATGATTAGACCTATACTTTGGATAATGAATCTGTCCTTAATGTATGGAAGTTGCTGAAGATGGGAAAATAAGTTCAGCAGCATATTTGAGGGGAATGGGATCAATAGAAATGTATAAAGGGACTGGATTAAAATGATATTTGGTTATCTTAACTGGAGAAAGAGGGGTGAAGGGGGAAAAAGCCAAAGATCACTATAAACCTATCCTCCCCAGGGAAAATACCTGCAAGGTCCAAGTTGAATCAGCTGATACTTCCAATAGGTTTAATTAACAGCTAGCTGATTGGTCCTGAGAAAGGGGCCCAGGTAAGTGATTCGGTAAGAAGGGGCAGGAGCAAATATACATTAACACTACATGGAAGGGTGGAAAGGAAGAAAATAATTAAAAATAAATTTCAAAGATTAAAATATTTCTAAAGCCAAAATTCACATTGAAATGCAAGGGACACAGAATAGCTAAAATAATCTTTAAAAAGCAGAAAAAAAGTGAAGGATTAGCATTTTCTGATTTCAAAACTTTACTGCAAGCTGCAATAATCAAGCCAGTGTGATACTGGCATGAAACGGACATATAGAGCAATGAAACAGAACTGAGAGTCCAGTAATCAACTTACATTTATGGTCAATTTACCTTCGACAAGGATGCCAGAACAATTCAATGGGGAAAGAATTGTCTTTTTAACAAATGGTGCCAGGGTGAGTGGATATATGCACTGCAAAAGAAGGAAGTTGAACCCCTACTTCAAACCATATCCAAAAATTAACTCACAATGGATAATAGACCTAAATGTAAGAGCTAAAATTATAAAACTACTAGAATAAAATATATATTAGGAAATAGTTTCTTAGATATGATACCAAAAACACAAGTGACAAAAGAAAAAAATAGAAAAATTGGAGTTTATCAGAAGTAAAAATGTGCTTCAAAGGACACAATAAAAAAAGTGAAAAGACCATTCACAAAATAGGATAAAAAATGTTTATAAATCATATATCTGACAAGGGCGTTACATATAGGATACATAAATAAGTCTTACAACTCAACAATAAAAAGACAGATAACCTAATTTTAAAATGGGCAAAAGATCTGATCAGACACCTCTCCATAGAAAATATACAGATGGAAAGTAGGCATATGAAAAAGTGCTTAATATCATTTTTTATAAGAGGATTGCAAATTAAAATTACCATGAGATGCCAGACAGACTTATTAGAGTGACTAAAATTTTAAAAGTTGATACCAAATGCTGGTGAAGATGCTGACAACAGACTCTCATCCATTGCTGATGGAAGGCAAAATGGTACAGCCACTTGGGAGACAGTTTGGCAGGCTTTTACAAAGCTAAACATAGTCTTTCTGCAATTCAGCAATCGTGTTCCTAGCTATTATCCAGTTGAGTTGAAAACCTATGTCAACATAAAAACCTGCATATAAATTTTACAGCCGCTTTACTAATAATCACCCCAAATTGGAAGCAACCAAAGTGTCCTTCAATATGAATAAACAAATTCAATACAACGGAATATTATTCAGTGATAAAAAGAAATAAGCTATCAAGCCATGAAAAGATATGGATGAATCTTAAATGCATATTACTGAGTGAAAGAAGCCAGTCTGAAGAGGCTGCATACATTCCACTAATGTGACATTCTCTAAAAGCAAAACTACAGAGACAAAAGGATCAGTGGATGGCAGGGATTTGGGAAAAAGGGCAAAAAGGTTGAATAAGTGAAGCACGTGAAAATACTTTGGACAGTAAAGCTATTCTGTATGATACTGTAATTGTAATTGGATACATGACATTATACATTTGTCAAAACCCTTTGAACTTTACAAAGAATGAACCTTACTGTATGTAAATAAAAAAAATAATTTAGGAAGTCAGCGGAATCCTCAGATGACATGCAGAATATGACAATGACAAAACAACCTAACTGTGTTACAAATGTGTGAAACCACCTCACTGAAGCAGGAGGACAAAAAAGGTGCTGACCTAAAGTAACTTTAGAAACGAGTAGTGTCTGTAAAACTAAAGGCAAAAGAAACGTACATAAGTACTGTACTGCTGATGAAGTTATATCCCACAGGAACATGAGTTCACAATTCTGACACATCTATGCATAGATGCTGGAGTTGAATAATTAAGTAAATGGGTGGCTAATGACAGAAGCTAGGTTTCTCACTGTTAGAGTGAATTTACAGATGAACAAGGGGAAGAGACTAGAATGACCCATTTGGTAAAGGGTTAGATCTATGTGGTAATGGAGACATTAGTATGAACTCATGGTTAGCTTAATATAGATATAGATGGTTACATATAGGAATATTTATAAATATGTGTATGACAGGTCATTATGTGCCTATATATTCCCTTGCTCCATCCGCTGAGAAATCCCAGAAGCAATGACACCCTAGTGGCAATGAGTACACCTAGTGACCAGATCTTGGTTTCTAATGCCACTTCCTAATAAATGGAACCAGGACTCCTTGGAAAGTGGCTGATTCTAGGACTGGAGCAGGAAATACACAAGTTGAGCCTGGAGGACCTAGTAGAGTCAGAAAGTAAGGAAGCGTTAAAAAAAAAAAACCCACGATGATAGACGTATGTCAAAGGGACACAGGAACCAACTGAAAGAGCTCCCACTAGCCAAAACTGGAACAATTTGAGAAGATAAGTAGTGTTGATTATCATCCAAAGTGTAAAATAAATATCCATGAGTGCATACAAAATAAATAAATAATTTAATAAATTTTAAAACGAAGAGAAACAGACAAATCTCTTGTGCAGAATTCCAAATAATTTATGTAGATAATCTACCCTCAAGGAGGTAGAGCCTCCCTCCCTACTTTTTAAATAAGCTGCCCATAGTGACTTCATTCCAAAGAGCATAGTATGGAAAAGGTGGGGAAAGAATCACTTCATACTTGAGAAACCTGACAAACACTACCTCAGTCAGGTGATCAAGGTCAAAATCAACAGTGATAAGTTGTGTTGATAGTACCTTTGGTATGTACGCTTGGTATGATGTTATGATACTCTATATCTGTGGTCGTACT
The DNA here is from genome assembly GCF_001890085.2 of Hipposideros armiger. Taxonomy (NCBI): domain Eukaryota; kingdom Metazoa; phylum Chordata; class Mammalia; order Chiroptera; family Hipposideridae; genus Hipposideros; species Hipposideros armiger. The sequence goes on along the minus strand of NW_017732005.1, from coordinate 155,551 downwards.
ACCAAAAAACCATAATTCCAGTCTAATCATAAGCAAACATCCAACAAATTGCAGTTAAAATAACATTTTATAAAATTTATGACCATCACGCCTCACAATTGTCAAGGTCATCAAAAACAAAAAGTCTAAGAAACCATCACAGTCAAGAGGAGCCTAAGGAGATATGACAACCAAATGTAGTGTCGTACCTTACATAGGCTCCTGGAACAGAAAAGCAACATTTGGTAAAAATCCAGGGAAATATAAGTAAGTATAAATTTAATAATAGTGTATCAATACTAGTTCAATAATTGTAACATATGTACCATACTAATGTGGGATGTTAATAATAAGGAACCACATGTGATATTTAAGGGAATTCTCTGCACTATCTTAGCAATTTTTCTCTAAATCTAACTGTTTGAATAAATAATAATTTTATAAATGGGAAAAGGATTTGAATAGACAGTTTTCCAACCAAGTTATACAAATAGCAACAAGCACATGAAAAGATGTTCACCATCATTAGTTATGAGGGAAATGCAAATCAAAACCAGGTGAGATAACACTTCACACCTACTTAGGATGGCTGTAATAAAAAAGACAGACGGCAGAGAAATTAGAGCTCTCATACACTGCTGGTGGGACTATACAATGATGAGGCTGCTTTATAGTCTGGCTGTTCCTTAAAAATGTTAACTTTAAAATAACCACTTGACCCAGCAATTCTACTCCTAGGTATAGACCCAAGATAATTGAAAATGTATGACCACACAAAAACCTGCCCACAATTGTCCAGAGGAACATTATTCATCATAGCTAAAATATGGAATCAACCCATATATCCATCAACTGATGAATGAATACACAAAAGGTGGTAATCTACATACACAATGGCATATTATTTAGTCACATGATACATGTTACTACATGAATGAACCTTGAAAACATGATGCTAAGTGAAAGAAGCCAGTTCCCAGCTCACCCTGAGCTAAAAGCGGTAATTAGTACCTGGGTGCCTGTGCCCTAGTGGCTGCCTGATAACAGCATTTAATATATATGATCTTATTTAATCCTTACAGTCAAGCCAAGGGGTGGGTGCTATTATCTACATTTTAAAGATTTTCTGTATTTTAAAGAAACTGTGGCAGAATTGGATTTAAAATTAGGTAGACTCATTCCAAGACCAGTTCTAAACCTTCAATTTCCCTATATCTCCACCTCTCAAATGTTAGGTTTCTCACCAGTGCCCTATTTACCTCAGAGAATTCTCTTTAGGATCAAATGAGACAACATAAGAATGTAGCATATTAATTATTAATTTATTTTTCCTTTCTGTATTCAAATACATATTCAGAATGAAAATCAAATGGCTAAATCATACAATCAGCATACCTTCTTTGTTACACATACAAGAAGCCTGAATACTAAAGCTCTGAATTAAAAGAGTGCTACAAAAATTTAAATTGCTTCACATTTAAATATTTTATTTTCCCAACTCAGAGGTGATTTAATTTTCTTTGTGAAAGCATACTTTCTTTGGTTATTTGTGAGGCTGTTGGGAGGGGTGACTAAAACTGTGCTTTTCATCATTGGATATTAAACTAACATATAAAGGTTTTATGCATAGTACATATCAGGCTCCTGGTTTTGTCTCATTCTCTGTTAATGAAAAGAATAGAGGTGTATTTTAGAGAATTGCATATAATTTTATAACACTGCCATTAAGTCAGTAATGTAAAATGGCTTATGAAATCACATATTCTGAATATCTGCTTATTTTTAAAAGTTACATATGAATATGTTTCCTAAATAGAGGCTTGACAGTGTAATGCAGAAATGAAAGACCAGCTCCACAGTCAGATAACCTGAATTTAAACCTTCCCTCTATGTTATTTATTTTTATGGCTGAGTAAAATTCCCTTATTGTATATATGTACCACAGTGTCTTTATCTATTTGTCCATCAATGGACACTTGCTTCCATATCTTGGCTATTGTAAATAATGCTGCAATGAACATAAGGGTGCACATATATTTTCAAATTAGTGTTTTAGATTTCTTTAGATAAATGCCTAGGAGTGGAACTGCTGGGTCATAAGGTAGTTCTATTTTTAATTTTTTGAGGAACCTTCATACTCTTTTCCATAGTGGCTGCACCAATTTGCAATCCCACCAACAGTGCACAAGGGTTTCCTTTTCTCCACATCTTCGCTAACACTTGTTTGTTGATTTATTGATGATAGCCATTCTGACAGGTGTGAGGTGATATCTCATTGCAGTTTTAATTTGCATTTCTCTGATGATTAGTGATGTTGAGCATCTTTTCATATGTCTATTGGCCACCTGTATGTCCTTTTTGGAGGAATGTCTGTTCAGGTCCACTGCCCATTCTTTAGTCAGATTGTTTGCATTTTTGGTATTAAATTGTATGAATTCCTTGTATATTTTTTATATTAACCCCTTATCGGATATGGAAGCAACCTAAGTGCCCAGCAATAGACGACTGGGTAAAAAAGATGTGGTACATATATATAATGGAGTATTACTCAGACATAAAAAAAGATTGAAGGGGGCCGGCCGAGTGGCTCAGTTGGTTAAGAGCTCGCTCAAGAGTGCGAGCTCTGAGCAACAGCGGTTTGAGTCACAGCCCAAACTGAGCTGCCAACAGGTGGCAGGATGGCTCAGCTAAAAAAAAAAAAAAAAAGAATGAAATCTTACCATATGGGACAACATGGATGAACCTAGAGGATATTATGCTAAGTGAAATAAGTCAGATAAAAAGAGACAAATACCATACAATCTCACTTACATGTGGAATCTACAGAACAAAATAAACGAACAAACAACAGAAACAGACTCATAGATACAGAGAACAAACTGATGGTTGCCAGGTGTAAGGGGGGTAGGGGACAAGAGGAAGGGATTAAGATGTACAAATTGTTAGATATAAAAATAGTCATGGGGATGTGAAGTATAGCATAGGGAATATAGTCAATAATATTGTAATAACTATGTATGGTGTCAGATGGGTACTAGACTTATCAGGGTGATCACTTTCTAAGTTATATAAATATCTCACTATGTTGTACACCTGAAACTAATATGTTGTATGTCAACTGTAACTGAAAAATAAAAATTATTAATTAATTAATTAAAATAAATACATAAATCATAAATCTTAGCTCTGCTTCCTTGGTCAAACTATCTAACCTCTCCAAGTTTCAGTTTCTTAAAACTAAATAGCTGGATTTAACTGAACAGTTCTACAGCTGGAATTCAAACCCAGGTCTGTCTGGCTCCAACTCATTAGATTATGTCATATTATTGTCTTAGCATGACGCATGGGAGATCATTAAGTAAACCTGGGACAAACGGCTAAAGTTTTTACCATCCTTAACCAAAATGCATTATCTTCAACATTATGTTTATACCTTGGAGCAACTGTATCCAATGACAAAACTGTATTCAATAAGAAGGAACTGTTGAAATGATTTTGGGGAGAGATGTCATACACTTAATCCCAAATGTTAAAACAACATTTACTCAATTCTGTGGCAATAAGCTACTTTAACTAGAATGGGAAATAGGAAAGTGAAAGTGGCTTTCTCAACCAGTGATGGCATGGAAGTCACACAGATTGCAACATTGGAGATGCCCATAAAGAAGGTGCCTACTTGACTCCAACCAAATATTTTGGCACTATAATTATACAGCTGTTGCCTGGAAATACTAGGCTGTTAAAACTCAAGATTCATCTTTTTAATACACAAAATTAAATAATCATATTAGATAGAACTTATATACATAGCATTTTCATTTATACCTGATTTAAACTTGAAGAAGGTATTTATTGTGTGTCATCTTACAAAACATCTGAGTTTTTAAGACTGATTAATTCCAAAATCAAAAATTGAGGATCTATCTACAGGGCTCCTGTAGTATCCACTAAGAATTTTTTATAAATGAATTCATTGTTTGCTCAGTAATATAATAATCTATACTGGAATGCTATAGAAGTTTTGGGAAGCAATTTTATATGCAGAGTTAAGCTAGACTTTGGAATTTTTCAAATTTAATGTTTTTACAAAACATGATCTTGTCTCTAAATTCAACTTTCTTTTTTATATATCTAAAGGAAATTCTCAAAAAAAAAAACCATGTGACAGTATATCATATTTTGTAAGTAAAAATATTTTGAGGAGTAAAAAAAAAGTGCTTATACAAATGCACAGTGTCATATAAATAGCCATTTACCCAAAATGGTTGGGAAATGTGAAAAATCCAGATAAATCAAATATTTTCATCTCTAAAAGTTACCATGTAAACCACACAGTGCAACTGTCAAGCAAGTATAGAAAGAAAAAAAAGTCAAGCAATTATATAAAAACCCCAAGAATTAACATATTGTATAATTGGTTTTTCCACACTTGGGAAGTAGTTCAGGATCTTATTGTGCCTCAGTATCGCTGTTACACTTTTCATCGTCACTATACAGTTTGACGAAAATGCACTCAGTGTTTGAGCTCTGAGGCGGACTCTCTCCCTGGTAGGGGGGGCTTAGCAGGGTTGTTATTTTCATCACACTCCTCACCAGGCTTCTGATGTTCTGCCTGGATCTCACTGTGGTATATTTAGCACCAGCGTTTCCTGCCGCAGCCCAGGCCCCATGGAATCACGCTTTCACACCCCCCTCACTACTGCTGAATATATCATCTAAACCCTGAAACAGGGTTTCTGAAAGATTAATTCTATGCATAGAAATATGGGGAAACATTTTTAATGTGACCTGATTTACCAAATGAAGTTTATTAAAGCTTCTCAAAAGTCATCTGACTCGATAAGTACAGACACACATAAACACACACACACACACACACACACACACACACACACACACACTCAATATTTCTGAAATATAGTAAAAAATATTCTCCACTGAAAAAGGGAAATAATGTAAGGGAATAGATGAGCAGCATGTATTTTAAAAGTCCCTCTCCAGATCCATGTTTGGTTTGTAACAACAATAGCCCAGTAAATGTGACCAGACATATATTTCACTCAGATGTTGCTATGGACCCCTTTCCTAACTGAAAATTAAATTTCTCCATCTGTTTGCATGACTTTGTATTCACGGCAGTGCCGAGGGCCAGCTGATCTAACAAACATGTCACTGAACAGATTCCTCAAACAGAAACAAAACAAGAAGGAAGTAGAGCAAATACCACAAGAAACCATATAATGCTGAAAGAGTCATTCTCCAAAAGACACACGGGTGTTGATAAAATGGGTGAAACTTTAGGTTATACTCTCACATAGGCAAGCTGTGATATAAACCTCTCAACAGTACAGTGAAGATGACCTGTTTAGGTAAGGGAGTAAATCTAAATACTGAACTGTCCTGTTATCCACTAAAACTGGGGTATTTTAAAGACAATTTGATTCTGATTTGGGCTGTATTTTTTTTTTTTCTAGCTGAGCCATCCTGCCACCTGTTGGCAGCTCAGCAGCTGCTCAGCTCGGACCAGGACTCGAACGGCTGTTGCTCAGAGCTTGCATGCACTCTTGAGCGAGCTCCTAACCAACTGAGCCACTCAGCCGGCCCTTGGGCTGTATTTTAAAAGTACCAAAACAATAATAAACCACAGTGAAAATACTAAATGTATTCCAAATATTTTCCCCCTTTGCGAAACCAAATTAAAGATTCTTCAATAAAACAGAAGATTGTGATATAGACAATGTAATTTTTTTTATTCTATTTAACTTATCATGCATTTATAATGTAATTCATTTTAAAAAGTCCTAGAATTTTCAAAGGTTATAAGCCTATTCTAATTAATTCTAACTATCCGAGTAATTTTATACTCATCATAGTATTATAGTTACTAGATTATACTCGTATACTGATCTGCCCACACACAAATACATTTTATAACACCAATTTATAATTCCTGATTATTTATATTAGTAAATTTGTAAATTTATTAAAATATTATATAGAATCAATTACTGATATTTGCTTGAAATTTTAAAAATATTTTATATAGTCTACTGAAAAGTGTTTAAAAGCATTTTTCTTTAAAAAATTAATAAAATTTTAAATTGATTTAAATGAAATTCTGTCCCTGAAGAAATATCAACAAATGCTCCTAGCTCTTTATGTTTCTCCTTTTCAAATAGTTTTTGTTCCAAATAGTTTCTTAGTTATTTGTTCATACGATTCTTGTAGCATTTGTTTTCTTTCCTGAATTTCAGGTCATTTTACTTACAGACAAGTTTTTCTTCCTCTAGTAGACTAAGAAGTCCTGAGAGCAAAACATTACTGTGTCTTATCTACAATGTTTGTTAAAAAGAATTGTCCTCCTTTGAATTCTCCACATCAATTAACCTATTTTCTTATCATAAAATATCTGTTTGCTGATTACTTTTATCATATAGATTCAAACTAAATTCCCCTTTGAAGCTATAACGCTTCAGGTGTTTAGGAAACAAAAAAATGTATATACCTTATATCAAAGGGTATATATATAATTTTTCCAAGTGTTGAGGTTGATCTTTAGCACCATTTGGAGGAAATGCTACATGATAAAATATCAATCTTACTTGATAATTTTATAGTAATGAAAACTAAGGCTCTCTTTTTTTTAACAGACAATGTTAAGATTAAAAAATTCATCCTAGCTGTCTGAAAATATTTAGAAATAAACAAAATCATTCATTCTGGTGGGGCTGCTGATTTATTTTCTAGACTTGATGAGGAATTCAGTCATATTTCTCTATATTACACCATTATTTTTCTAATATAAAATTATCCAAAAGTGCCCCCAAAGACAGGATGCAATTGATGCAAATAATCACCAGGAAAGGAATTCTATATAGTACTATAATCTTAGTAAATATCCACCCTTGAGCCAATGTTTTCCAAAGTTCCAAGTTAAAGCTGTTCTAGACAATCTGGGCTTGGAGTGCATTACTGTATACTTGGGGGCCTTTCTTTTCATCTCACTTGCTATGTCAAGTGTCTCAGAGGCTCAGAAATACAATCAGAGTCAGGCAGCAGAGAATGCTTGCACGTATGGCATAAAGTCTCCTGCTGTTTTCCAGTCCCACCGTAAAAGTATCATATCCAAAAATAATAGGCATGGATGTCCAAGAAAAATTATTTTGATGAGAGTAACTAAATAAATATAAGAAGGATATTTTGTCAAAACTTTCTAGGACAATACATTAGAAAACATAATGCTACTTCTACTGACATTAATAAAACCATAGCTTTTTCAGATAGCCAAATGTTTCATTCACTAGCCCTTTACTTGATATTAGAATAAATAACTCTTTCTATGTGCCACAAAGTAGCAGGAAAGAAGAATGGATAAAAGTTCAACATCTGCTGTATCTATTTCTGTAACACATCTCCCACATTATATATGAAAGTTAAAGCTTCAAGACTGTAGTTAATTTTAAATCTAGTAAAGATGGCAGTCCACCCACATTTCCAGGCTTAAAATATAACATCTTTCATAACTGCTTCACACCTTACAAAATTCATATATGCTTGGAATCATACTAATGATACATTCTGCTTACATCAACTTCCAAAGTTTAATTGGTTTTCATGTACTGAAATTATCCACCACATTTGGATTTCCTCCTTAAAAAACTGACAAATCTGTCACAGACTAAAGGCTTGCATGAGATGGAATTATAGAACTTCCTACAGCCTACTATAAAGACTAAATTTTTTTTCAGATTAAAAACAAAATTAAAACCAAGGGTAATTCAGATTTCCTTCTTTTTGCGGACTCTGAGACCTTAAGCAAACATAAGCTATCAGATGAGGATTAATTTTACCTAGTAGATGTTAGACACTAGACCTATTAGTCATAAAAATGCCTCAGGGAATAGTTGGGGTAAGAAGGCAATGAAGGAAGGGAAAAAAACTGGGCTAACATTTATTTCCTTGGACATTCCTTGAGAAAGTGGGAACAGGAACTTTGTTGTTTTAGTTCCTGATCAGCAACCCCCCTATGTACTATGTACATGTACTGTGAGGGGAAGGGAGGCACAAGAGGGGGTTAAAAGGCCTTTGGCCCTTCGTACACTTTTCCGCGTGGCCCACATGAGTAATATCCTCAGGATCCGAGGGTGGTATAATTTGAAGCAAGAGCCCCACATAGGCCTTGGGCCTGAGCCACATGCCCTGGCCCAATTTACTAGAGCCTTATGCATTAGTTTATCAGTACAAGCCCAGCTTTTCACAATAGAGTAGATCTTTCTTCACACGCCTTTGTTCCTGGTACTGACACAGCCCTTGGGAATCTCACAGGATGCCAAGGCTATCTTCAAGCCTTCCTGCAAGCCAGACATAAACCATCTAATAGCATCCAGTTCTTACCATGACCAAGAAAAACAATAATTTTGCTCTTCTGCAAAGCTATATATGTGACCAACAGGCACAAAGGCCACATGGCTGGCCAGTGGCAAAGCAGGTGCCAGGGCACACAGGGCATGCACATAGATGTCTCCAGGTCTTCTCTGGGAGAAATGACATGGTTCCCTTGTAGGAAACTTGATGCTATAAAAGCATTCTCAAGGTTTGGGGTAAGGAAACATTTCTGTAAATTATGAAGAACACTTACTGAACACCCCTAGATGAAAGGCACTACAAGGGTCACTGGGGATATACAGATGAGTAAGATACCACTCGCTTGTTCTAGAAGCTTATCTAGCCAGAGTTGGGGCTCTGTTAATATAAGTTACATCAATGGCATGGAGAATGTGCTGTGATAGAAGCCATATACTTTGGAAATGCTGGGGAAAACGTGGTTAATCCTAAATTTAAAAACAAAACAAACAAACAAAAAAGCAAACGCTTTTAAGGGCCAAGGAAACAACTATATAAACAAAAGCACTTAAAATCACAGTTTCACTCTTTAAAGGAACTTGTTGATGAACTTCCTGGTAAAATGTAAAAAAGCCTCTTCAAAAAGAGGCCCAAGGACACCGGTGTGAACAGAACCTATGTACTGGGCTACAGACCTGTTTAGAGGACAGGGGAGCTGCTGCCACCTCTTACTTTCAATTACAGACCCAAATCTACCATGAGGTCTAGTTGTTCCTCCCATTAACAGGTTGATGCTAAGACCAGTAACATAAAAGTGCCAAACAAAAATCATTCTGGTTGCCAGCATGCTGGTGTTGTACCAGCAATCCTGCTCTAGATGGGAAAGGGGCCACTGAGCATGCAGCTGCCTCATGCATATGCATCACAGACTGCCCCAGATAATAACAGGAACACAAGACTTGTGAACTATAAAGCTAATGATTAATACTGGGCTGTAAGTCAGTATCATTTGGACTTGAGGCGATTGAATGATAACTAAGTTACTGTGTGGGTGGGGCATGTTTAATGATGTGACATGAAAAATGTCATGGCAACTACATTTATTCTAAATGGGGAACACATTCAAGTTTGGATTTTAAGATATTAACTCTATTTGTCAAGCATGTTTTAAAATGTCCTTCCCATCAATAAAGAGTGCAAAAGAACAGTGATGCTGGCAGAGGAGTACACAACAACCAAATAGATCAATAGATGCAGAAAAAGCATTTGACAAGATACAACATCCATTTATGATTAAAACGCTTAATAAAATGAATATAGAAGAAAAGTATGTCAACATAATAAAGGCCATAAATGACAAACTGTCAGCTAATATCATACTTAATGGTGGAAAACCAAAAGCTTTTCCTCTAAGATCAGGGATAAGACCAGCACGCCCCCTGCCACCACTGCTATTCAACATACCGCGTTTCCCCGAAAATAAGACCTAACCGGAAAATAAGCCCTAGCATGATTTTTCTGGATGCTTGTAATATAAGCCCTACCCCAAACATAAGCCCCAGTTAAGATCATCAGCCAGACATGACTGTTTGAATAAATGTAGATTTTTGTACATGAATAAATGAATAAATGTAGATTGTTGGAGCAAAAATTAATATGACTGGTCTTATTTTCGGGGAAACATTGTAGTATTGGAAGTCCTAGCCAGAGCAATCAAGCAAGAGAAAGAAATAAAAGGCTTCCAAGTTGGGAATGAAGTCAAATTGTCACTTTTTCCAGTCAATATAATTCTTTATATAAAAAACCCTAAAGACTCCACCAAAAACTATTAGACACAATAAACAAATAAAGTTGCAGGATACAAAATCAATGTACAAAAATCCACTACATTCCTATATATCAAAAATTAAATTTCAGAGAAAGAAATAAAAATAAACAATTCCTTTTGTAATTGCAACAAAAAGAACAAAATACCAAACAATAAACTTAATGAAGGACCTGTACACTAAAAACTACATGACATTCTTAAAAGAAATTGAAGAAGACACAAAGAAATGGAAAGACATTCCATGTTTATGGATTGGAAGAATCAACATAATTAAAATGGCCATATTACCCAAAGCAATATATAGATTTAATGCAATCCCCATCAAAGTCCCAATGGCATTTTTTAAAGAAATAGAACAAAAAAATCATCAGATTTGTATGGAATCACAAAAGCCCCTGAATAGTCAAAGCAATCCTGAGAAAAAAGAACAAGGCCAGAGGTATCACATTCCCTGACTTCAAATTATACTACAAAACAACAATCAAGATAGCATGGTATTGGCAGGAAAACAGACACACACACCAATGGAACAGAATTGACCCCAGAAATAAACCTACATATACATGGGAAGATAATTTTTGACAAAAGAGCCAAAAATATACAATGGAGAAAAGAAAGTCTCTTCAATAAATGGTGCTGGGAAAATTGGAAAGCCACATGCAAAAGAATGAAACTAGACTACTGTCACCATACACCAAAAACTGTAATGTTTTTATTTGACAGAAATTGCTGTATACCAGAAGTAATGTGTGACACGGAGCATTGTCATGATGGAGGATGATTTACAGAACACTTTAAAACACATCTTCTCTTAACTATAGCTCACACCCAACTGTCTGCATTGAACAAGTTGAAACTTGTCATACGCTGTTACTAAGGTTCAATGCTCCGCCTCCTATATTGAAGATCATTCACCGTATTTTGTGATCACAATGGAAAGGCTTCATGTCACATATTGCTTCTGGTATGGCACTTTCTGTCAAATAAAAACATTACGGTGTATCCTCATCCAACTTATTCACCAGATCTAGAACTGTGTGACTTCTGGCTCTTCCCCAAAGTCAAAATGATTCAGGACATCGAGGCAGCCATGACAGTGCAACTAAAGACACTCACGAAAGAGGACTTCCAGAACTGCTTCAAAAAGTGGCAAGAATGATGGGATAAGTGTGTTCAAAGCAAGGGGGAGTATTTTGAGGGGAATTAATGGCAACGTGTCTTTTACTGTAATCATTTTTTTTTTTTTTTAGCTGAGCCATCCTGCTACCTGTTGGCAGCTCAGCAGCAGCTCAGCTCGGGCTGGACTCGAACCGCTGTTGCTCAGAGCTCAAACTCTTGAGCGAGCTCTTAACCAACTGAGCCACTCGGCCGGCCCTGTAATCATTTTTTAAAATTTAAATATTTACCATATTCTTTGATCATACCGTGTATATACAATGGAATACTACTCGGGCATAAGAAAAGATGAAATATTGCCATTTGTGACAACATGGATGGATCTTGAGATTATTATGCTAAGTGAAATAAGTGAGACAGAAAAAGCCGAGAACCATATGATTTCACTCACATGTGTGATATAAAATGAAAGCAACAAACAAGACAAATAAACAAGCAAAAACTGATAGACACAGACAACAAGTTTACTGGTTACCAGAGAATAAGGGAGAGAGGGAAGTGGAAGAGGGAAAAGGGGGTCAAATATATGGTGATGGAAGGAAAACTGACTCTGGGTGGTGAGCACACAATGTGATATACAGATGATGTATTATTGAATTGTACACCTGAAACCTATATAATTTTACTAACGCCAATAAATTTAATTAAAAGTAGAATTAACAAATAATACATCTAGACCAGAGAGATACAAAATTGCTTCATATATAGCTTCATATATTGCTTCAAAAGCAGCGAGCCAGTATTTTGCCATGCATATTAGGGTAAAGGAAAGCCTCCCATTGAGATAATCTGATACTTAGCACTTAAACGCTATTCTTGAAAAGTGCATTGGTTAAGGATAACCTTACACCTCATGAGTTACTCAATGACTAGCATTAGGACTTTGAAGGATAATCATCCCAGTAGAACAAGCCAGTGTAAACATGTAGGACTTGTAGGAGAATCTTATCTGAACCAGACTTCTGTCACAATCACTAAAGGTTATCAATAGACCTTGATGAAGAGGAATTGACAAATGATCAAAATCTAGGATTCAGAGTTTGTTGCACATAGGTATAGTGTATCACTCCAATTAACAAATTATCAGTTTATAACATCTCAAGCAAAGAACCTCAGTGTTTAAGGTAGTAATACATAGAGCAGGAGGAAGACACTACCTGAATATTATAATCAATGCTCTGTTCCCAAAATAAGCAACAGCAAGACTTCTGATTTCATGATGGAGGGCACTCGTAACAAGGCTCATTTCTATTGGAGTTTACTCAAATTGGAGAGACATTAGGCATACATAGAAAAACAATGTACCCAAACTATCAAATGAGATTTCAGTGCAACAAACCTCTATTGAGCTATGTGTAGGATGCTCTGCGAAACTCTGGGGTTACACAGATGAAACAAACAAAAAAATTCCTTTGTCTAAATACAAGGCAAGGCTATAAGCAAAAAGATGACATGAGATGAAGTAGGTACCATACAAAAACAAAACCCAGAACATAGTATAGGTATGTGTAAACTCATGGTTAATAAGTAGGAGCGGTCAAAGGTATCTGTGAGTCCAAACAGGGCACAAATAATGAGTTTTCTGCTCAGCAGTACTCTTAAGCAGGAGATAGCTTCTTTTTGTTTTGTTCCTTAGTAATTACCAAGAAGAACAACTCTGCAGCTTTAGATATCAAATATTTATAGAGAGTCAGTGCATGGACTGTGTAGATGTCGGGAGTTAAATGTTTATAATACAACCTGTCTGAAAGCTAGAAGACAGGGAACCTGGCCACACAGCCCAGACTGCCTGTCTTGGTAGGTTTAGCTCATTTTCAGTACAGCTAAAACAAAGCCTCTGGTGCTCCTAGCTAGTGGTATGCGGAGCTATTGATGCGCCTATCTCCTCCCAATGGGGCGTGAGCTGCTAGGGGGAAGTGACATGTAGACGGCAACCAATGTCTGAGTGTTGAATAAATAAATGAATGAATGAATGACTCTATATCTAAAGCACCATTCCCTCCACCCAAAATAATGAATACCAATTTTTAAAGTCCTTCAAGGGAGACTTTGTCACACTTTCTTTTAAGAATAAAGATGTTTTTCCATGTGACACACTTCAGTGAAAGGCTAACGCTATTGTAGAACATTTTCTTGTTGTATGACCTCCAAGGGTTTAAACTACTCAGAATGAGCCTGGAAATAAAAGAATCATAGTGTTGAAGAAACTCATTAAGCCACCAGTTTTCTCTATTCTAAAATAAGCAATTCCTACAGAAAAAAAAAGTCACAAGCCATAAATGAAGGGACAGCTGTCTCGCTGAAGACATTTCAAACTTGCCAATCAAACTACAGCTTATGTTGAGGCCTATGTTGATATGCTATACATCAAAACAAGAATATCAAAATTAGTTAACTCTATAAATATCATTACGCTTAATAGATTCTTCATTCCACTATCTTCCAAACACATTTTCTTTTTCATTTGGTATGCACAAACGTGAAGTTTAACAAATGTCATCTGTCCAATCTCTTGTAGAAGAAATAATGTGAACTGAAATGGATCTGAGAAATTACCTAAAAGCACCTGAGAAATTACTAATAAACCCAGGAACATGTAGAATTGACTGTATTAACCAGAGGTATTGTAGATGGCTAGTCTGATCTCAGTCTTAACTGCCATTGCATCACATATTCCAGGGATTGACAGCTAACCTGAGATGGACATCTGCTGGTGTTCAGTTGCCTCATGCCCATGCCTTGTCGCTAAGTACACCATAATTTTCTTTCAACTTCGGATATAATCTGGAAGGGCTCTGAATCTACTGTAGTTGCTTATGGCCACAGCCCAGGCAGTTTAATCAATCTGCCTGGGATTCAAATCCTGAGCAGAGTACCTAAGAGACTGAAATGACTGCAGTTCATCCATTTATTTGAATGCTGGCCAGACTGTTCCTGTTGTAAGATAATACCTATTGTTCCTGCTTTCTGCTCTCTGGAGGTGACCTGGTTCCTGCCCATATGCAAGTCTGGTCATTGAGTCATCCTGCAATTTCTGTGCTCTCCTAGTGGCCTTCCAATAAATTGCCTTTCCTTTAAGTCGGTCAAGGTTAGGTGTTGTTATATGTAGGACGAGTGTGGGCTGCTACTTGCTGCCTTCCTGAGAAAGTAAGGTGCTAGTGATGGAAACAACACCTGTTATCTTGTCACTGTAGAATCTTTTAGCTAATAAGACACAGGTACAAATAGGTAAATAGAGAACAGGAACCTAAATCTGGGGAAATAACCAGACTGCAACAGAGACAAAAAAATAAATAAATAAGGGAAAATATTTTTTAAAAGATTAACAGACATGAAAGATAAAAATAAAGGAATAACATATATAATAGAAAGAGATAATAGTGAGGATGAAGGAGAAACAATATGTATAGAAATAATGCCTTAGAATTTTCCAGAATTGATGTAACACACACACTCCCAGACTCAGGAAGCAGAAAAATTAAGCAGGATTTAACCTCCCCTCCCCGCCTCAAAAAAAAAAAAAAAACCACACAAGAAAACACAAATATAGGCCCCCAAACATAGAATACAGTGAAATTCCAGAATTCCAAAGGCAAATAGAAAAATCTCAACAGTAGCAAGGCAAGTCACAGTGGCAAATAAAGAGAAGAAATAAATGAAAAAGTAAACAGGAAAGGAGAAAATAAGGAATCAAAAACAGAAGGAAGGGGTATTTCAGGAAAAACTGAGAAGAAGGGAGAAAAAGCAGGAAAAAAAAACAGCTGAGACCAGAATGGTGCTGCTTAACGAACAGGAAAGGCAGGCTTCCTTGGGAGTGGATGTTGACAGTAGCCTGGGGCCGCTTGTGTGGTGGGGGCTGGACCCAAAATTCCAACATTAACCCTGAAACCTAATGTGGATCCAGATGGGTAGCACCCAGACTCCTGACAGAGCCAATTAAAATCCTCCTTGAGATAGGTCTCAGGATTCCCAGATAACAAGTCCATTCTATAATAATCTTATAAATAATACTACCCAACACTGAGGGGAACCAGCTGCCACAAAGGAAAACCAATAGAAAAACAGATCTAGATGCCCAAGTACTTCAAATACTACAATGACCAGATACTAGTGAAAATGATTATATCTGAAATAGCTTAAAAATAAATATGGTAATAAAAATCACAAAGGAATATACAATGGAATATTACTCGGCCTTAAAAAGCAAACAAATCCTGATACATGCTACAACATGGATGAGCCTTGAGGACATGATGCTAACAATAAACCAGTCACAAAAGACAGATACTGTTGATTCCACTTATCCGAGGAACCTAGGGTAGTCAAATTAATAGACAGAAAGTTAGGTCATGGCTGCCAGAGGCTGGGGTAAATGGAGTTGTGTAAAGGATATAGCATTTCAGTTTTGTAAGATGAAAAGAGTTCTGGAGATGGGTTGCACAACAATCCAACAATGTGAATGTACTTAACTAAACTGTACATTTAAAAATGGTTAATGTGGTAAATTTTCATTGTGTGTATTTTACCACAACTAATTTTTTTAATCACAAAGGATAAAATGTTATAAAAGTGACCATGCAAATTTATAAAATAACAAATGAAACTTCTGTTAATGAAAAATAAAACCATTTAACTTAAATTAAAAAAAACACAATATATGACAAACATCATAGTAGATACAGCTAAAGACAGTATTATTAACAAGAAAATATAGCTAAATAAATGATCCATAGAGCACAAGCAGAAGGAAACCATGAAAGGAGGTTAAGTGATAGGAAATAAAATGAGAAGTTGTGAGTCTAGTTAAGAGTTTCAAAGGGGAAGGATGGGGTCAGGCAATGTTCAAAGAAGCAAAGGCTGCAGTTTTTCCAGATCTGATGGAAGACATGAATTCACTGACATAGGAACCATGATATACACCAAGAATGAATAATAAGAAATTCCACCCAGCATGTTATAATAAAACTAGAGATCTCTAATGACAAGATCATATCCTAAAAGCTACTGAAAAGGCATATCATCTACGCAAAAGTTAAATTGCCTACTGACTTTTCATCTCTTACACACACTGCTTTAACTATATATACATCAATACAACCATTTTGGAAGATGCTTCTCCATTATCTAGTGAAGTCAAAGACACACATATACCTCCACCAAGAGATTAGACTCCTTAAAAAAGCCCAAAGAGCAAAAGATCAACAGCAACAAACTTTGCACATGTGCACCAAGAGACATATACCAGAATGTTCATAGCAGCATTGCTTATAATCATACAAAATTCAAAAACACCCCAAAGGGATAAAAAAAACAAATAAACTGTGATATATACTATCCACATTGGAAACATCACCTTGAGGAAATCTCACAAATATAATGTTAAGTAAACACTGGTATGCCATTAATCACATGAGGTTACAAATATGTATAAAGCTAAACAATGATTTAGGGTAATCTTTACCTCTGGAACGGAAGGGGGTGTGATCAACGAATAAAGCACAAGCAAAATAATACTGCTAGATGTCCTATATTGGTTGTGTTTGTTTTTATTGTTTTCACCTTACATATATGTCTTACTCATTTATAAAAATAACAATAGCTAACAGTTTACTATTTGATTTTAACAATAACCCTATGAATGACATAAGGATTACTTTATTCCTATTTTATATATGGGGAAATTGAGGCACAGAAAGATAAAGCAGCTTTCCCAAGGTTCCAGCCTTGGAAATGACAGAGCCAAGACCAGAATCTAGGCAATGCAGATGCTAGTAAGTGCTCCTCAATACTGAGTTATTCTCCTTCTCTTTTGTATATATGTAATATTTCATTCTTAAAATAAAAAAGAACTGAAAAGGGAGAAAAATGCTTGGCATTGACTGCCAAGGACAAATGCCATTAAAAATGTTTTGCAAAAAATGTTATGTGTGTATCATGTGTGTGAATGTAACAAGAAATATTCATCAAACATTAATAATCATTTTACATGTGTTATTTTATTCTCTTCATATTTTTCTTTGTTTTCTAAATTATCTGTAATGAATATGTATTACTTTTAAACTTAGGGGAGAAAAATCAACATTATTTAAAAATACACTTGCCCTTGGCATTTTTAAAAATCACATATCCTAAATCACGTGGTAAACTGCAAAGGAAGTCTAATTACGTCTTGCCTGGCAGATAATGGACAACTATGAGTGTTACTGGGTTCCAACAAGGGGTCTTTATTTTGTATCCAAAGGCAAACAGTGTTTTAAATTTTGGCAAAAATTTGTAAGAGACTGGTAAAGAATTGCTTCAGGCTGGTCTTAAAATGGGCCAATGGAACTTGGGGGCAATCCCATTCCTCTCCAGGGCAAAAAGTTACCCAGGAGGTTGTCCTTCCACAGCCACCAAGCTGAATAATGACAGACACACAGAGAATTTTATCCAACAATCAATCAAGAAACAGGATCACGATACAAAGGGATTAGCTGCCTATCAAATTTAGAAAAGCAGTCCTTTAATGGGAGTGCCAGTTTTCTGCTGCGGCTCAGGGGAGCGCGGCAGGGGTGGGGGGGCGCATGGACACCACTCTCTGTGTGTGGTACTGAGCCGCAGGGCCACGTCAGAGCCGCCCTGGTTTTGTTTTCCAGAAGAGGGGAAAGAACGCAAAACAGAGCTTTCTTAAAGGTGGGAAAAACAGATAATGGCAGACTTTGGTAGTGCTGTCCAATAAAGAAAACATTAACTAAAAGGGCATTTACAGAGACATTCGGTCAATCCCCGGGCATCTAAGTGCCAGCACCCAGCCACAGGTTTAAGGGGGGAGGGGGGGGCAGGAACAGCAGCCTCCACTCCAAGGAGTGCGGGTCCATGAACACTTTTTTCTTAACGAGTTAATCTACCAAAATAAACAGCATATCGACTCCCCCGAAATTACCTACGATCAACTTCTAGAGAACAACCAAAAGAGCACTGCGGAGCACGGACTTTTCAACTGGCCTCTGACATCAGGGCTCCTTCATTTATACCCGCTTGTGGACTGGAACAAATCGCTAACTTTTCCTAAGCTTTGGTTCCCAGCCTGTAGGATGGATTTAGTAGTAACAGCTGCCTCCCAGTGCCCTTGGGAAGATATGGTGGGACAGTGGATACACTGCCTTGCACAATGCCCCTGCCGACGCTCTGGAAATACTCCCTGCATTTACTCCCTTGTCCTATTTACTCACCCACTGAGCCACAGCCACGTCTCTTACACACACACACACACACACACACACACACACACACACACGCACATATGCACACACACACACACACAGAGCCCAGGCCTTCTCTGAAGGATGCAGCTGAGGGAAACAGTCTTCCAAAGTCACTCATGTCTGGCTCACAAACTCTAAAATCAAGATTAACAACTCCAATGTATTTAAGTGAGAACTGGGAGTTATTTTTCACTTTAGATTTCGTTTAAAAATAACAAATTACAAAGTAGTAGCTGGAAAGGGAGTCTGCTAATGAATATGTGCGAAGTCTGCTAACCAAAAATAAAGACAAAAGCTGCCTTTTCTTGTCACATTCAACTGAAAGCAAATAAGACAAGAAGCGGGCAGCAGAAGACCCAAAATGAAACTTCGTTTCAGGGATGAAGACAGAGTTAGAAGCCTGATATAATCATATACAGTTGGGACTGGAGGACACACAGCCCCTAAGAATTCTGATAAACACTTCAGTGGAGTTCTTCTTGAACTTCCAAGGGCAGTCATTTGGCTCATGGTGAATAGATCCAACTCTTGGCTTCCTAGCCAAAGCATATTGAAAAACTTAAATAAAAATTAAGAACAACAGGTTGGACTTATTAGGGAGATCACTTCACAGACTGTGTAGATGCCTGACCACTGCACTGTACATCTGAAGCTGAAGTTGGATAATATTGAATGTCAACTATAATACAAACACACACACACACACACACACACACACACACACACACACACACAGTGCCAAAAAAATGTACACACATTTTAAGAAAGGAAAAACCTATTAAAATTGTAATACTCAATATATACCGGTACTGACAACAAAAGATGAATACAAGTCACGTTTGACTTCTGCAATTACAAGAGGTGATCAAATGGTTACCATCAGCATTCAGACACTTCTGATTACTGCTTGAGCAACGCTGACCAATGTGTCCACTTGTATACATTTCTTTGGCACCACCGGTATACATATGTATTCATACAATGTAAAGTACAGCATAGGGAATACAGTCAATGGAAATGTTAACAGCTATATACGATGTCATAAGGATAGTAGATTGGTTGGGGGGAGGTGGTTATCACTTTGTGAGGGGTGTAAATGTCTAACTATTACATTGCTTTGTACACCTCAAAAGAAAGAAAGAAAGAAAGGAAGGAAGGCAGGAAGGAAGGAAGGAGGAAAGGAGGGAGAGAGGGAGGGAGGGAGGGAGGGAGGAAGGAAGGAAGGAAAGAAGGAAGGAAGGAAGGAAGGAAGGAAGGAAGGA